>NC_060957.1:12331866-12399366 GCF_910589235.1 Vespa crabro
GCGATTTTCTTATCGGGTGCCGTCCCATGACACGTACTATGTGATAAATCATCGGTTAGATCGTCCGTAAGAGAGGAGCCTAGATTTACGGAGCTTAAAGTCGTCACGAAAATCTGTTGCAAAGTATCCATAGTATCGTGCAAGGGGCTTTCAAAAAAAAAAAAGAAAAAA
The DNA here is from genome assembly GCF_910589235.1 of Vespa crabro. Taxonomy (NCBI): domain Eukaryota; kingdom Metazoa; phylum Arthropoda; class Insecta; order Hymenoptera; family Vespidae; genus Vespa; species Vespa crabro. The sequence continues at coordinate 12,332,038 of NC_060957.1, forward strand.
ATGGAGTACTCGTATGGCTTCTATCCGTAGGTATTCCTCGTAAAAACTACATTTCACACGTATCGAATGATGTCGTCGTCGTCGTCGTCGTCGTCGTCGTAGATGTTAGCCGATAAGCGACCCTCTTTTCCATTGTCGTGAAGAAACCGCTATAGAAAAAGGTACTTCTATGTCGTGCAACGTGAAAATAAGAATGAAGGAAAAAAGGAGAGAGAGAGAGAGAGAGAGAGAGAGAGAGAGAGGAAGTGTGTGGGAGAGAGCATCAGTTTTTTTTTCTTATCGAGAAGACCACCATGGTGTTGAGCGTATACGCGAAAAGAGAAGGTAAAAATCGAATAGATGTAGATAGATAGAAAAAGAGAGAGAGAGAGAGAGAGAGGGAGAGGGAGAGAGTAGATGAGAAAGTCAGGAGCTTTCAATCAAAAATATTTTTCCAGCCGACTCTTAAATTATTCGCGTACCTCGTCTACCATCGATAGAATTTTTCTAAAGAACTCATTATCGGAGAAGTTACTTCCACCTTGAACGAAAGAAAGAAGAAAAGGAAAGCAAGCAGAAGGAGAGAGCGAGAGAGAGAGAGAGAGAGAGATTCGAGGTATTATTAATAGTCGATTCGTACGGAAATGATCGAGTCCATCGAAAAGTTCTTCCTTGAGAACCCACCAATACCGATAAAAATCCCAATCGGTCCGACTAATACAAGTGGGGCTACTCTCTTACATTCAATGAAAAAAAATCGCGATTGAATTACGGAAACATTCCGATCCCCTGTCTTCGATCCCCTCTTATTTCCCTTTCATTCCTTGGTTCTAACATTTTTAATAGGAATCATTGACGATCGATCGAACGAATCCGTTCTTCTTGGGGAAGAATTTTATAATTTTCTTTTTTTCTTTTTTTTTTTTTTTTGAGAGAGAGAGAGAGAGAGAGAGAGAGAGAGAAAGAGAGAGAGAGACATAAAGTATGAGAAAAATGAAATAAAATAAAAGAAACAAAAAAAAAAAAGGGAGAAAAAAAAAGGAAAAAGAAAAAGAAAAATACTAGAGACAATAAACAAGGAAAAAGGAATCAAGCAAGGATAAACGATAGGTAGAGCTCGATAAAGGAATGTAGAAAAAGTAAAGGACAGTTTGCCGAGGTAAATATCGTGGCAAGGGGTTTAAGAGAAAGACGGGCGAGTGGTTAGAAGAAGTGGTAGTTTTCGAAAGGTTGGTGCATATCGATTTTCCATTTCTCGTGCTTAGAGAGACGATCGTAGGTAGGTAATAGTAGGTGGTCTATCGTCGTCGTGCGAAACGTGAGGATAGAAACGGTGAACGAAATAAAGAAATAAAGAAAAGAAAGGAATAGAAAAGCAAAAAGGAGGAAAAAAGAAAGGAGAAAAAGAAAAATAAAAAGAAGAGAAAGAAAAAAAAAAGAGAGAGAGAGAGAGAGAGAGAGAGAGAGGAGAAAGACGTCCTCTTTTTCTCCCCAATATACGGACCATTACTTTGCCGTAACCCTTCTTTAAACGCAGCTACGAATGCCGGCAGACCCTCAGACATTCGTTGGTCACGCCCAACGCTATCTTAACGCCCGCTTTTCGGCGATTCGCTATTTTTAGCGCCACGAACCGACCGGATAATATACCTGCGAAAGAAGAAGAGAAAGCGTAGGAACCCTACTCGACTGATCTATGCTTTCGAAGAATGCGATTTTCTCTCTCTCTCTCTCTCTCTCTCTCTCACACACACTTCTTTCTTTCTTGCCTTCTCGTTTAATGTGGGTGGAGGAGGGACATACCGTAAGGATGGTTATTCTTCTTCTTCTTCTACTTCTTCTTCTTCGTATCCAGAAGGACTCACTCGACACGCCTTACATTTGTGAGAATGATCTTTTGCTTCTTCCTAGTACGATAAGATACTGTTTACTCTCTCTATCCTCTTCTCATCACGATTTATCGCAAGACTTCCGAGGACGCGAAATATTTGTACAATAAAAAAAAATCCTCACTCTCTTACTCTTTCTCTCTCTTTCTCTCTCCTTCTAACTTTGTTTATCCAACGTTGAAAGAGAGTTGAGAGTAAATCGAGCGAAGCTCAACGAGCTCGCCTTCTCGAAGGGTAGTTGGGTAGGATAAAAGAGAAAGAAAGATAGATAGATAGATAGTTAGAGACAGGGAGAGAGAAAGAGAGAGAGAGAGAGAGAGAAAAGTACGATGATCGCGCCAACAAGAAATCAGAAGGACCTACGGGGCTACGCGTCTAGTGATTTACGAGGACGTTCAACGTGCGTTCGGGTTGCGTGTGTTTCAGCATGCGTTGAACGCAGAAGCCTCTGGTAATGGGCCGATAGAACGGAGTCTCGGCTGCCTCAAAGTCTGGAGTCGCGCGACCGTGAAACGCTACTGAAAAACCAACGAGAGAAGCACGCTATCGGTCTTAACACGGTCGAACGCACACGCTCATCTTGAACGTACATTGAATGTACATATATACGTACGTTTTAAGAACGAGTTTTCTCGTGTTCCTTCTGACATTGAAGTTTCTTTTTTTTTTTCTTATTTTTCCTTTTTTCCTTCTTCTTTTTTCTCTTTATCGTTTCTTGTTTTCTTTTTTTCTTTCTTTCTTTCTTTTTTTTTCTTTTTTTCATGATCGATAAGCAAAGTGTTTCTAATGAGTATTCTCACGAACGAATTTTATCGTTACTTGTCTCATAAATGATTTTACGGGTAATTATTTATTTATTTATTTATTTAATTTTCTTCCCCCCCCCCCTCCACCGCCCCCCTTCCCATTATTTATTTTTTGCTTTTTCTTTTTTTTTTATTTATTTATTTACGATCGTAATAAAACAGGCAGAAAAAGGAAAATGATATGAAAAACGGGTGAACGTACGGAGAAGCAAAGAAATACTTGGGTACGTGCATATATATATATATATATATATATATATATATCAACTTCGAGAATAATCGATCGATCTTTCGATTTACGCTCGAACGAATCCGCGCGTATCCGCTCGGCGATAACTTGCCGAGGGATATTTACTCGTACGGCTCGTGGAATATCGTAAAACCGCGGATCTCTCGATAATTAATAGCGTCGGTCGGTGGCGGCAGCCATTGTCGATGGGAAGCAATAAATAACATAACGATTTTTCCTGTCGACTGTTTATCGAAGAGGTACCGACGCCTTCTTCTCTCCATTCATAATCATATTTTTATTTTTAATCCAGCTTTTTCTTTTTTTGTTCTTTACTTTTTCCTTTCTTCTTCTTTTTTTTTTTTCTTCTTTTTCTCACTTCTTTTTTTTCCCCCTCTCCTATCAAACATCCCTCCCCATTACTCGTTTCGTCTTATAAACTGCGATTTCATTTTTTGCAGAGTTCGCGTTCGAAGTGTAGGGACGTTAAATTAATTTTTTAATATCCATTGGATCGTTTAATCGATCAATCGATGTAATTCGTCAAAATCCTTTCGCGTCGAAATCGTCATTGGTTTATTAATACGATCAAACGTATCGTACGTTCATTACCTTTTTCACGTGCAGGAGTTCCAAATATTTTATCAAATAAAAGATTAGTAGTAAACCGCAGTAATTAATCGTTTCCCTATTTACTTCTCCCTTTATCCTCTTTTTCTACTTTACTCCTTTCTCGTTCTCTCTCTCTCTCTCTCTCTCTCTCTGTCTCTCTTACACTCTCATTCACTCTCTCTTCCAACCTAGCGACCCCATCGAAGCGGTCGTTACAGGTCGTTCTCAGTCATTACGGCGAACAGCAACGACCATTATCGGTGGTAAGTAATGATCTACCTCGTTTCGAAGATGCTTTATCTTCGACACAATACTTCCTTTTGCATCTTTTCTTTTCCGTTTGTTTCTTTTTTTTTTGCTTCATCCTTTTCTTTTTCTTTTTGTTTTTGCATCCTACCATCTCTTGCATAAACACGATACGGAAGGTAAGAATAAGAGGAGCTCACGGAGATCAGATTCCACGGTACTCTTTCTCATTCTGTCTATCTCTCTCTCTCTCTCTCTCCTTTATACAGAGAATGGTGGTATAATTCGATTTTGCAAATTATAGGGACGAAAGGCGTTCTAGGATTACCTACCTAAAAGAAGACTTATCAATAGTATCGATAATGTTCCTCGCAGAGTAGGCAGGTTCATTGGAACGAGAAAAGATATGCTGGAAATGCAACAGATTACACGGGAAGATGGGAAGATAAATATATGAAGAAGGTAGAGAGAAAGAGAGAGAGAGAGAGAAGGAAAGAGAAGCTTAATATTCTTCATTACTCATCGAGAAAAATGCATTCCGTCGAGGTTGCTTATGTAAAAATCCTCTCTTTCTCTCTCTCTCTCTCTCTTTCTCTTTCTTTATCATTTTGTCTCTCGAATGAATCCAAGTGAATTCATAAAGAATCCTACTTCATTCTACGCGTTCAACTTTATTCGAATTATTCAGAGAAAGCGAATCTCCTTTGACCGGTAGATCTCGTTATCGGTTCCGATAATCGCGTATCCTAGGGTATCAAAGAACAAAGAACCTGATCCTTAACTCGCGAGGATCGTACTCGCCTTTGAGTCCCTCGCCTTTCCCCCTTGAACCCCTTTAGTATCGTCGTCGCCGATAGGTAGGGGAACGGGGGCCGCTTCCTCGTTCTTCGGGAGCGTCTAAGTGCTTGCTCATTAAAAATAACGAAGGTCGAGCCGTTACCTTTGCGGAGAGAAGGGAGTCCGATAATTGAATTTCCAATACCTATTTACCTTTTCGAAGCGCCTTGGATATCTACCTTACGCGAAGGAGAACCGATCGTTTATCCGGTACGTTCATTGCTCTTGCAATTATCGACGACGAGCATTAAAATTAAGAGGAAGAAATGTGAAAGGATAAGAAGCCTGGAGAGATATTTTCATGATATGGATATAACTAAGTTTTCAAGATTTTACAATTTATTTTTATATCTTTTATCGCAGAGACAGAGTTAAAAATTATTTTTATAGAAACACGTACATACCATCGAAGGTTATTAACATTTACGTTCAACTTCAACATAATGCTATTTTCCTCTTTCCTCTATCTCCCTTAGAATTTTGTGGCTCTTGGAAACGAAACGCCCTAGTATTTTCCTAACACCACGATCCTATAAATTTTCTCTCCCTCTTTCTTTCTCTCTCTCTCACTCTCTCTCTCTCTCTCTCTCTCTCTCTCTCTCTTTCTTTCTTTTTTTCTCACTATTGGATTCGTCTGAGCCAAACCACAGTCGTTCCATGGTAGGTTGGTTCCTAGGATTGGTAACCATCCCTTCATGAGCACTATTCCTACATGGGAAATATAGAACCGTGGGTTTAGGTCTTTAGGTTACCTCCGAGTTACGTCTCAGCCTCAGCTGCAAGGGCCAATAACGAATAAAATAGAACCGTAGGTGAGATGAAATAGCGGGGAGGGGGGGAGGGGTGCGAGGGTGGGAATGTGTTGACGGTAATGGAGGCGAGCGTATGTGGAGTGGGAGAAAGATAGAAGAAGAACAGCTTAAAACGGAGAAAGGGGAGTCTTTCTCCACTCGATGGAATTTAATTTCGACGTTTTAAGAGGACCTCCTCCTTTACACCCTTCTCGTCTTTCCCTCAGTCGAAAAGGGTTTATTGACCTGTCCGAGCTTAGCTTCGCGAAAAGACTTCCCTCGAACGACCTTTACGACCTCCGCCTTTTTTTTCGTCTTTTCTCTCTCTCTCTCTCTCTCTCTCGTTATCTTCTTCTCTTCCCAGCATTCATCTTTTTCTCCGAGCGAGGAATGATTCACGGTACCGAACACAGACCCGAAGACCAATCAATTAATGAAGGTAAATTAACTCATCCGACCTATTAGCATTCGTTATCGTCAATCGTCGTGCTTGCTTGCCTGTCGTCCGTTGAGTAGTTCTATTTCTCTCTCTCTCTCTCTCTCTCTCTCTCTCTCTCTCTCTCTCTCTCTCTCTCTCTCTCTCTCTCTCTCTCTCTGGTTTCTTCGTAAGAACGTTAGGACCCGCATACGTGTAACCCGAGATTGTTGGGAACCTTTGAATTTTTCTCTTCGCGATTCTTCTTGAATCGTGGATCGTAGAACAGGATTGTACTTACCTAAGTATGCGAACATATGAGATATCTTGCATACTGAATGAAGGACAGAGATAGACAGACAGACAGACAGACACACACACATACATACATAGAGAGAGAGAGAGAGAGAGAGAATCTTTTGAACGAGCAACCAACAACCTTCTCCGATTCCAGATTGTACCAACGAATCTACCCACAGTATTCGAATTCAGTAGTAGCGGTATTGTTCGAATTGCCTGAGAGAAATGAGAATAGAGGGTTTATTCGAAATTGATAAAGTGGGTGAGAGTAAGAAAATTTTCGTGCCAGGGTAAATAATTAGTTTGCCTTTTTATCTTGACAACGAGAAGTCAGCGACATTTTCTTCTCTTCCTTTTTTATCTGTTTTTTTTTTTTTTTTTTTTTTTTTGTAGAGTATATACTACAAGATCCCCGCGAAAAGGGTGTCACTCGTAAGTAAGTAAGTACTTACTTACTCGAGTGGCCACGTGATCGAGAGTCAAAACAAGCCGAGATGTGATTTTGTAAGCGAGCGTCGAAGTGTAACGAGTAGTTACATACGTAAGTATCGTGCATTGTATTGTTGATAGCTCATTTGTATTCAATCGATATTACGAATAATTCTTTTTTTTTTATTTTGTTGATATTTACAATAACCGATCATTTTTAGGGAAACGTGTTTTTTTTTTCGAAATATTATTCTCTTCTTTTCCTTTCTTTTTTTTTTTGTTTAGAGAGAAAGAGAGAAAGAGAGAAAGAGAGAGAGAGAGAACTCGTAGAGAGAGTATCATAATTATCACATTCGAGATCACTATCGTAAGGTCTGTATATATCGGGACTCTCGAAAGGGGAGTCACTTGCAGAAAGGAAAAAAAAAAAAAAAAGAAAAGGGAAGGAAGGAAGGAAGGAATCAAGGAATCAAGGAAGGAAAAAGATGGATGGATGAATGAATGAGGGGAGAAAAAAATCTGAGAAGACGTTTTCTTGAAGGAAAGGTTGAGGGCTAAACGTATGCGGAATCTACTGTGTGAAAGAGCGAAATGAAACGAGATGGATTGATGGGAGAAGGAAAAAGGGGGGAAGGAAAGTGAATGACAGAAAGAGAGAGATAAAAAGATAGATAGATAGATTGAAAGAGAGAGAGAGAGGGAGAGAGAGAGAGAGAGAGAGAGAGAGAGAGAGCGAGAGACCTTTAATCGAACCCACGTCGAATCGATCGCTCGACGGAAAGCAGTATCGTCGTCGAAGGAAGATCCGGTTACAGATGGCATAAAACGACTGGCAGCTTTGCATTAGCTTCGGTAATGGCGTACGTGACCGCGAACTTAATATCCTGAGACGATCGCGCCACCTTTGCCTTTCACCCTTTTTAGCAATCCCTCTTTTTTCTCTACCTCTCTCTTCCTCTCTTTCTTTCTTCCTTTTTCTCTCTCTCTCTCTCTTTTCTCTCTCTCTCTCTCTCTCTCTCTCTCTCTCTCTCTCTCTCTCTCTCTCTCTTATTATTTCTCTTTTTTCTTCTCTTTACTATATAACACGTTGAAAGATAAAATGCACATAAGTAGTACATAAGTATCTATATCACGCTTCCTTCTCCACGTGACTTTTGTCTACAGGAAAGGATAGAACAAAAAGGGAAAGAGAAAAATTTGATCTATCGAGATTACGGTGACATCTAAGTAGGAACACCCTTAAGAAAATTTCAATGATGACCATTCTAAAAATGATTCTATCAAATATTTGTTATAAAGGGAGATAGATGATCGTTTGAAACTCATAAAATCGTAAAAATATCTCATAAAATCTTTCGTAACTTTAAGTATATATATATATATATATTTTTTTTTTTTTTATTCGAATTTTTTATTTCTAATCAGTACTGTTTTTCTTCTTATTCGTTATCTGTCGTATAATAGCTTTCATATACATTTCCATAGACGCAATAATATAGCCCGCATTTAATTTCAATGTTTCTACATTTTCTATTCGTTGCTTTTACAGAAAAGCAGCAGCTTTTCTTTTTTTTTTTTTTTTATATCGTACGAAGGATGATAAAAATTGACTCTTCTTTTTATCCCTCGTTTCATCTCTTCATTTCAAATTCATACTAATCTTTTGATTTCCTCTTTTATATAATCTAACGGACTTCAAATTCACCGAAAAATTTCATAGTGGTATTTCATAGATAGATAGATAGAAATTTTTTTTATTTGTGATTCTGAGTTAAAAGAAAAAAAAAAAAAAAAAAAACAAAAAAGAAACAAAAAGTACGCACTATCACGAATAATTTCATGGATCTAACTATCTATTCATCTATCTATCTTTACATTTGATGGTAAAAGAAATAAAAGAAAATAAAAGAGTCGTTTATCTTTCGTTCGAACCTATTTCATTCGCCTAATTATTCGTCTCTACAAAAGTACCCTACGTTCGTGATTACACGAGTAGATAACTTCATCTCTCTCTTTCTCTCTCTCTCTCTCTCTCTCTCTCTCTCTTTCTCCCTTATAATACATCGGAGATTCGTACAAGCAAAAATATCGTGGTGATAGCGTCGAACGATTCGAAATTTGGTCGACGGTAGTTGGTTCGGCGAGCAGTGTGTAGTTCCAGAGAGAGAGAGAGAGAGAGAGAGAGAGAGAGAGAGAGAGAGGGAAAGAGAGAGAAAGAAAAAGAGAACGAGAAAGAGATAGGTTGGTAGGGCGAATCATGTACGGTATCGTGCGGCGCGATAGGAATTTATATTCGTGTAAAATTAAATCACATATATGGTGGTCGAGGTGTACGCATGAAAGGGGTGTAGGGGTGATGGTGGTGGTGGAAATGAGAGGTGGGAGAAAAGCAAGGGACGTCGCTCGAGCTCATATGCATAAAGAACCGATTGTTTCGTCCTATCTCCCGTTCTGCAACATTAGCGGCCGTCGGCCAATCCGGTTGATTATCTTTTAATTAAATGTTTGCGTTTTATCGGCGCGTCCGACCTCTAGCGTCACCATCGGCACCACTACAACCACTCCGTGTACCTCTGGTAGTTCCAGCACGGAATCTACTACTACCATGCTACTATTCCTACCAGCAGGCAACATCGGCCACATTGCCACCAACATGCCACTACCGCTCACCACTCGTAGTCCAGCGAGTGACCAACCACCGACACCACCAACCCCTTCTCCAACACGTATTCAGAAGCGTCACCAACTGGAAGTACCTCGAGCGTTCGTGGCGAGCACGAAGAGAAGGAAAGAGCTAGGGGGGTGAGAGACGGAAACGACGTGTCACACGACTAACTCAATTATACTCACGAGTTGGAAGGAACAAGATATTATTTCTTTCTTTCTCTTTCTCTCTCTCTCTCTCTCTCTCTCTCTCTCTCTCTCTCTCTCCGTCGCTCACACACCCTAGCTATTTTTGGAATATTCCCGTGCGTTTCGTTTAAATGCCACCCGCTTCGTGATTTTAATCGTTCGTTGGAAAACAAGCGGTATCATTCTGCGGGTACCCCCTCCCCTCCCCTTCCCACCTTCCCCGATGTACGTACGTACGTACGTACGAACGTACAATATACATATATAGTTTCATCCGGGCGCAACATTTCGTCCCAAGCTTGCCAATAGTCCAGTCCGTCTGACGGATGATTAATATTCGATACGGGGTTGCATGGGAGATTAATGCGTTGTTTTTCAACTAAGGCGACATACAACGAGATTTATTTGTTCCTTTGTTTTTCACCCCCAATTTTTTTCTCCTTTTCTTTTTTCCTTCTTTTTCGTTTCATTTTCGTTCTTTCCTTTTCCTTCCTTTTTTTGCGGTTTTACAACAACGAATTGATCCCCCTCCGTTATATACCACGTGTTTACGTTGTTGGTATTACGATAAAATAACGAGAGAGAAAGAAAAAAAAAAAAAGAGAGAGAGAGAGAAAGAGAGAAGATAATGAAATTTTTACGAATGGATTTATATAAAGCAAGCTAGTCGTGACGACGGAACAGAATCTCAGCGGCATTTGAACTTCTCCGGAATCCGGAGATGCTAGAAATATCGTGGGTCGAAAGATAAGGAGAGAGAGAGAGAGAGAGATAAAGATAAAGAGCGTATCTCTCGCGCGAATCTCCCTGGCAGCGCTTGAAATCACGTACATGCGGCTAGAAAGTGACCGAGGACAATACTATCTGTTTTGCACGGAGTCAGATTCCATTCGATCCAGCGAATCCATTGTCTCCGGGACGAACGAGCCGTAACACCAGCGCGTAATCCGAATCGCCGCAGGATTTTACGCGGAATAATCGTAACGAGCATGGACCAAGTCCTCTCTCTCTCTCTCTCTCTCTCTCTCTCTCTCTCAATTTCTCTCTCTATCTCTCTCTCTTTATCTCTCTTGGTCGCTCAAGTACGAATTCGTTGTCGCGCGTGCTAGAACGTTTTCCTTCACGAGATGCCTCGTAAAATCCATATGAAGAACGTAAAGTCGAGTAGTCGAGTAAAACATTGCGAGGGAGGCGGAGCAACTGAAGGTTTAAAGGAGGCGGAGGAGAGAATCGGAATTGATACTTTATGTCCCGGCCACGAGCGATAAACTTGCGGCTACGTGAAACTTCTCTAAAGAAAGAAAAGAGAAGAGAAGAGAAGAGAGGAGACGAGACGAGACAAGACAAGAAGAGAAGAGAAGAGAAGAGAAAAGAAAGAGAAAAGATCGACAGTTACGCGTATAGATAAATAAGCGGATAAAACGTCGATGGAGGATAGACGGTAAGATATTTATTATCTTGATCGAGTGAGACGAACTTTTGTTGAAAAATCGAACGATGGAAAAATACAAGGATAGGAAGAGTAAGGGTATATAAATCTTTGGGAGCATGCCAGTACAAAGTGCATCGAAGGAATATAGCGGAAGGTTTCGAAGATTTGGAAGGGAAGTAGGAAAAAAGAATGAAAGGGGACTATATATGTACACACATACGCACATATATAGAAATAGATATATATATATATATATATAGAGAGAGAGAGAGAGAGAGAGAGAGAGAAAGAGAGAGTTTACTACGGGATTCTTGAAAGTGGCTCTCCGATGCAAGCCCTCGAAGAAAGTATCCCACCACGTAGAAGATCGTGTGCAAGGAGGCGTACCGACGTACGTACATACGTACACATTTCCGTAAGAAGAGAGAAGTAAAAGAAGGGAGGGAAGTTGGAAATTGGTAAGGATGGGTTGAGTTTGAGGTTGGGTTTAAGGGTTAGAGGGTAGGGATAGAGATAGGAGTATAGGGTCGGAGGTTGTGCTTTCTTCGAGGACTAGAAGGCTACGCATCTTCATTCTCACGAGCCATCGAGCACGTCGACGAGTCGTCGCATCTTCGTCGTTGCCATCTAAAGCCGTAGAAATTGGATTTTTACCTTGCCACGACGTTTCGGAAGCTTTCGTCTTCTTTTTTCTCTTCTTCTTCTTCTTCTTCTTCTTCTTCTTCCTCTCTTCTTATTTCCTCGTGAAACGTGCTACCAAATCCTCCCACCTACTAACTCCCACCAACGATTTCAACACCGAAACTACGTATCCTACGAATTCCTTGCTCCATTGAGCATCGCGCAGAGGAAACGCAACGTTCTCGGTAATAAATAGTCTCCGGTGGTATTTCTTTCCCGTTTTACGAGAGGCTCCATTGCTTTTCCTCCATTGCTATGACCCTTGAGCCCGCGTAAGGCTTCTCTTTGTCTTTCGAGATCGCCCGAAGGGCCGCTGGCCTGTATCCGCGCTGTCTGAACTTCGGCCCCTCTCCTATCCCTACCACAGCGTACCACATCGTTATCTCCCTTTTACATTGGAATTTCTTTCTACCATTTCGTTTCCCAATGGTAAACGATTAAATTGTCTTTGTTTCTTAACGCGGCCTCTCCCATCCCTTTTTTTTCCTTTTCTTTTCTTTTTTTTTCGTTCTTTTTATTACAAACCCCTCCGCCCCCTCCCCCATACTCACCTTCAAATCCCTCTCTTAAGCCGACAAATCTTTTTATTCATAATCTTCCCCTCCTCCGCTCGCTATATTCATTCGTTATACCTGTCACTGTATTCGTGATATTAAAAGTGAAATAGATTACCTTTGGTTTAAAAAAAAAAATCTTCAAATAAACGAGGATTTAATTAATCTCGATTGATTATATTTAATGATAATATTGTCGTTATTATTACATTTAAAATTTCTTTAATGAAAATCACCGTAAGATACGTAAGTGGATGTCTCCATTCATTATTTCGAATTTCCTTTTGTTCGGCCCATTAGATTCCTATGGACAGTAATGATTCGATAAATAGCCCGACGATATTTCTTCTCTACTTTACGAGCAGCCGTTTCCCTTTGGAACCGCGTATTCTCCCTGGGGAGGGCAAAAGAAAAAAAAAAAAGAAAAAAAGAAAAAGAAAGAGAGAAAAAAGAAAAAAAGAGAAATTACAGATGAGAAAGAAGGACCGAATTTATAAGTTCCGTGTGGATTGCCTTTCGGAAAGCCGCACGTAATTATCTCGAATAGATGCTCGTTTCTTTTTAGCCCACCTTGTGCGCACGTGTTGTGCCGTTGGATAAAACGAAAGACACGCCTCCTTTTGCTCTTTCCTTCTTTCTTTTCGTTTCATCGACGACTAGAAACGAAATAGAGTTTACGAGAATATTTATCATTTGAATATATGCCATTTTTCTTTTCTCTTCTTCTTTCTTTTTTTTCTTTTTTTTTTTTTTTATCGTTGCGTAATAAATTTTTCTTCTCCTTTTATTTATTTATTTATTTATTTTCTTTTTTCTTCTTCTTCTTTTTTTACTTCTTCTTAATTATATCCCATCCGTTTAATCTCCATGATACATTTAAATTATTAAAAGAAACGAAACGAACGGAATTTTTAATATTTAATTGGAGTCGTGTCCATGGAGTTTCGTTTCTCTTTCGGCGAATTTCTTTTTCGACGTCCTACATCTTTTTTTTGTTTTTTTTTTTGTCCGAAGATCTGACAATCGGAATCATCCTTTGGTTTATCTACTGGTTGGTCGACAAAGTAGATATAAGTACGTAAAAGAGGTGGCCGATTAGTCGTCGAAGGACAGACGTCAGGCAAAGAAGGACGGACAGAATGCGGCGAACCCGTGGCTCCCTCGATGAATTATTAAACGGGAGCCCTTCCCTCTAATGAAGCTATAAAACGACGAGCGGCGAGCCACGAACTGGCGATAGGTGGGATAGCAGGGGGGTGGTAAGGGGGAGACAATATAAAGGAGGAAAGGGACGAGGGAGAAGTAGTGAGGGAAAGGGGCGCAAGAGGGAACAAGTTGGATTCAGATCGGAACGTCAAAGTATTTTGGATCAAATTTGGTGCCGAAAATGACGAGAGAGTATTATTATTTTTTCTTGTTTTTTTTTTTTTTTTTTTTTTTTTTACAGAGGGAGAAAAAAAAAGGAAATAAAAGAAGCCGAAGAAGAAGAAGAAGAGAAAAAAAGAGGATAGAGATCGGATATATTTATATTTTTTTTTCTTCTTCTTTCTTTCTTTTTTTTTTTCTTTTGTTATTTTTGTTTTCTCCTTTTGTCAAATAATTTCTCGTATCGTCGATCGAATAGAAATAAGACGTTATCGAATTTGATCGAACATAACGAATTGTCGAAAGGGCCCATTTAAGATATTACATCTTTAGATCGAAATGAATGAAAAAATAGTACGGAGGGTAAGTTGTATGTCAGGTAAATTTTGATATAATTTGATTCGATCAAGTTAACGAACCGTGTCGTTCTCGTAACATTCGTAGTTCAAGTTGACCAAACAAAGGGCCATTAAGTATGCTAATGTCCGTTCCAGACAAGCACGTCGCCTCGTTCTACCGAGATAAGTGTGAATTCCTTAAGTACAAGGGAAATCTATGGAATCACACGCGATATTCGGTATTATGTATGAGAAAAAGAAACAGGAAATGAAAGAGAGAGAGAGAGAGAGAGAGAGAGAAAGTGTACGAGTCCTTAAAAAAGAAAAAATCGAAATAAACAAAAGATAATGGTCGTATCTTCCCACGCTCGATTTGTCGCATTCATGGTTAGGACGATATTTTAAGAGACACACGATTCGTTTGAACGGCATTGTGATCGTGCCTCGATCAAAAATTACTCGTACGAGTTTACGACGAGGAGGAGAAAGGAAGCGGAAGAGGATGAGGAATAAGAGGAATAAGAATAAGAACAAGAAGAAGAAAAAGAAGAAATAAAAGAAGAAGAAGAAGAAGAAGAAGAAGAAGAGGGTTTTGCAAGGCACCCTCGTATTTTCAGCCAAAGTCGGACGTTTATCACGTCGAGTCCGATGACATCCTACTGCGAGACGTTTGTTTTGAACTCTCGAGACGTCCGTAGAGCTTCGTCCGGAGACGTACGACGAGGCGTTTCTCTCTTCTTCTTCTTCTTCTTCTTCTTCTTCGTCTTCCTCTTCTTTTTCTTCTTCTTCTTATTCTTCTTCTTCTTGGTACAAGCTCGTAATACCTCCGGGGATAGCGTCATCCGACAGGAAGGATTCCAGTGAGAACGATCGTAGCCCTGAGCGCGGCTACCAAACGTCGTCGTAGCCACTCGCAAGCAAACGAACGAACGTAGAAAACGTAGGGACGAACAAACGTAGGAACGTAGAAACGAACGAAGGAACGAACGAGTGCTACTACGTTTCAGACGATTAAATTCACTCTTGCCGACAGACAAACGGCCCTAAGCCATAGGGATCATGCCATAGCTCAGGGAAGCATCTCCCGGCTACTGCTACGACAAGAATCCTCGGCTCCTTAATCCGGCCATCAGGATAATCGCTAGGACTTTGAGTGTCGTTGGGTATCTCGTTTGAGTTGGTAAAGGTCAGGAATATCAACTAATGCGCTACTTCATAAAGTGTCTCTTCTTAAATTGGGTCAGGACACAACGATGTATTTTATATATATATATGTGTGTATGTGTGTGTGTGTGTGAGAGTGTGTAAATGTTTGTGTATGTATGTATGTATATATGTATGTCAGAGGTTGGTAATACTTATCTATCTTTGAACGATAAGATTAAATCAATGAAACGATGGAAATAAACAAAATTTGCATCCAAGAAACGTTTAAGCCCATTGAATTAACTTAATGGTAAATTGAAAATAAAAATAGATTTATATCCGCCGAGGGAATAAGTCGACAGGAGCTTGATTGAACCAGTATTGTTCTGTTGAATTTAAACTAAAGGGGGATTAAATTAAGGAAATTGATTGATTCGACAGGATCTATTTGTTTTATTTTAATCGATGCGATTTTATTTCTGTATTAAAAGCAAAAGAAATAACCTGACGATAATAATTTTATGAGAATTGAAATAAAAATTTGTCGTGCTAATTTCGTATCATTGTATTCGACATTATCTCCGACAAATATTATAATTACAATATTAATATATTGCTTCTATATATATATATATATATATATATATATGTATGTATGTATGTATGTATGTATGTATGTATTTATGCACATGTATGTAGCACGATATATATATATATATATATATTCATAGCCACTTAAGGTATTCGAAGAAAGTAAGCTGAGGATAAAAAAAAAAAAAGAAAAGAAAAGAAAAGAAAGAAAGAAAGAAAAAAGAGAAACTAAATCGCGAGGATGCGGTGAAACGAAATTACCAGCGCGGAGAGGACAATTAATGCGTTTTAAAAGTCAAAAGTTTCGTGATATACACGCGGGCCTGGTGAGGACGCGAGCACACGGTCTCTCGACGCTATTTAAAGTTTAGCAGTCGTTAAAAGAACGGAGAGTTCCCTTCGCTTGCTCGAACGATGGTCGTTCCCAGGCCTCCTTGCGTTCTTCTTCTTCGTCTTCTTCTACTACCACCACCACCTCATTCACCTCCTCCTTTTATTCTTTTTATTCTTCGTTCTCGCTCAACGAGTCCCCTTCGCAAAATTTAAAACGATTAAATTACACGTAATACGAGGTAATAAGCGGCGGATTTTCATCCGTAGTTCTGTAGATCTCGAACTACTAACGGTGGGGGATGGGAGGAGGGGAGAAGGGGAGGGGGGTTTTCATATCATCCGGATGAGAAATTATGCTCGTGGGATAGCTCAAGGACGAGAATGTAAGATATAAGATGAAGAAGAAAGGCCATGAGGAGGATAAGGAGGATGAAGAGGAGGAGGTGGAGAAAGAGGAGGAGGAGATCTCTCTATCTCTCTCTTCTTTCTAGCGATTGTATCGCTCAGTGTGAATGTCCTGTCTGGTAGTTAAGATGGCGGGAGTTACACGCAGAAAAGGGAGGAGGTGGAGGAGGAGGTGGAGAAAGAGTAGGAAGAAGAGAAGGAGAAGAGAAGTTTTATTGCGACAAGTGCGCTGCTCTCTTCTACGGTCCCCATTACCGAGCGACTTCCGGCCGGCACTGAGAATCGCCGCGGAACAACGAGCTCAAAATGCAATTTACTCTTCCCGGCTCGCGTCGTCTGTCGAAACTCGAGAATCCTATCTCCTCTTCCTCTTTCTCCATCTTCCTCCTTTTCCTCCACCATCTTCTCCACCTTCTTCTCTCAAATTCCTTTGGACCACTTGAGTTATCGAGAACTCGTCTCTCTTTTTTCCAATACGATATTTGATTTCTTTCTCGACACATCTTGCCTTTGAAATTAGCAGAAAGTGAATCCGATTAAACGTCTCTCTCTCTCTCTCTCTCTCTCTCTCTCTCTCTCTCTCTCTCTCTCTCTCTCTCTCTCTCTATCCGTCCGCTCGATCATATTTTTCTATCCTTTCGACTCGTGCAAATCGATTTTATTATTTAAATATAGTAAATATATTTTCTTAAAGTTATAAAACAACTTACGAGGCGTTCGAAGAATACAAAAGAAAAAAAAAAAAAAAGGAATAAATAAAGAAAAAAAAAAAAGGAAAAAAAAGAAAACGTGATTAATGTAATAACATATCTACGTACATAAACTATCGATCGAATCCATTCATTGTTCGCGATAAAATTCAACGATACAATGCGATAAAATTCATTGACGAAGGATCATTCAAGTAAAAAGGAATTTTGTTCTTGTATGATACGGATTACGAGACTCATCTCGTGGTCTAGAAACTCGTTAAGTTAGCGCGATTCTTCTCCCCATGGTGTCGAAAGCGGTACAATTGCTCTTTACGTCGAGTATGAACGCGCCAAAGTTCGATCTAACACGTGTACGGCTATCGCGTTCACCGACGTTACCGGATAAACTCGATCGCAAACGGTCTGCAGGGGGCATCTCGAATCACGAGTCAGCCCGTGCCGATATCCGAGATACGATAACGACGACGGGGAATGAGTGAACGAGAGAGAGAAAGAGAAAGAGAGAGAGAGAGAGAGAGAGAGAGAGAGAAAGAGAAAGAGAAAGAGAAAGAGAAAGAGAAAGGATACTGTAGCTCGTGCCCGGGGCTAATCTCACCGTCGACGTAATCGTATCTCTCTTTCCACGGTGCTCTTTGTCTCTATTCACTCCGGAACGAAGAAGCATTTAATTATTCCTGCGGGGTTGAAACTTAACGATTCAGAAGCTACGATCTCAACAAAATTATATATCGTATCTTGTTATAAACTTAAAGAAAAATAATCTTTTTTCGATTATTACTATGACCGATATATAAGAATTTAAATAACGAATGATTTAATTTCATATGGGCCACGTGTAAATTCTTAAAGCACGTGTACGTACTATATATTAGCTAGTGAATCTCTTTTACCATCATCACACACAAACGTTCTTGCCGGACCTTATCGTTATTTACGTAAGGGCCACGCGTTGTACGGCTTTATCGTTGAAATATAACGAGGGCGCGCGTGTGCTTCTTCTCTCGACGGAATTAAACGTTATCTTTACTCTCTCTTTCTCTCTTCCTCTCTTTTTTTTTTCTTTCTCTCTCTTTCTCTCTTTTTCTCTCTTTTTATTTCTGGTTAATTTTTCTCTCCCTTAGAGATGAACGAAAAATTTGTTCGTTTTATCTTCTCTCCTTTTTCTCTTTTTTTTTCTCTCTCTCTCTCTTTTTTTTTTTTTCTTTTTTTTTTTCTACAATAAAGTTAATCATAAGAAAAAAAGAAAAAAAAAAAACAAAAAAGATGATTCTATGAAGCCACTAAAGATTTATATCCATTATAAATAATCTCGAAACATTTAAACAAACAATGCCTAATATTGTTAAAATAAAAAGGACAAATTGAATGATTTTTCTAATTCATTAATATTAATTATTACACGTCTCTTCTTCAATTAAATATATACATTCGTACAAAACAAATATTCCATAGGAATAAGCATTTATCACGATTCGATCTAAGGACAAATCATTGAAATTGTCCATTTAATGGATCCATCGAAATCTCAGAATTATATTAAGTTTAGAAAATACAATGGATCGTCTAAACTCAATTATTCTCTTATCGAAGTAGCTCTCCTTCCTAAACCGCAACGTTTATCTTCTTAAAGAACGCAAAGTGAGAGTAGTCGTGCCCTCCGGCGAAGGATTTTCCGATCGAGAGGGTCGTTCGTAATCGACGACCACACGCATACACACACACACACACACACACATGCACACATGCACATGCACACACATAGATAGACACGAATAAATCCAGAGAGAGAGAGAGAATGAGAGAGAGAGAATGAGAGAGAGAAAGTGGGAGGTGAGGGGGATGGAGGTTTGAGTAGAAGCCCGCAGCAATCTCAGAATCGGCAGCATCAGCAACCGTAACCGGGCGCCGGGCGGCATCAGCAACGCATAGACCGCAGGAGGAGAACCAAGCCAACGGCATCGACAAAGTCCGTAGTAACTGCGGAGCAACAACGTAGCTCTCGCATTGCCGTGCGAGATATCGATCGAACCTTCGCCTTTCACCGGCCATTGTCCACGAGAGACTACACGAGCATCTACGACGAGGTTACATACTTTTATCTCCACCCACTGTGCTCTTCTTCTTTAATATCATTTAGAAAATTCGATTTATAATTACATGCCTACGAGTGTACAGATATCTCTTACGATATTTTCATTGTGTTTAATAGAAAAAGAAAAGAAAAAAGAAATAATAATAATAATAATAATAATAATAATAATTTTTAATTCGTCCTTCTTACTAATTTATATCTATATATTTATATCCATTCATCGTTTTACTTCTTTATCATCGATTTGACATAATAATTTATAATTACTGTATCTACGTACATAATAATATCGTACAATGTTTTAATCGTGTTTATTAATAAGAAGAAAAAAAAAAGAAAAAAAAAAAAGAAAAAAAAAAAAGAAAAACAAGAAAAATAATTTTTATATTCATCCATTCTAATTTATATCTATGCGAGATATATACTTACCTCCACTCACCTTTCTTCTCCTTTTTTCATCGACTTGTAAATCGACATGGAAAATAATTTTCAATCTAATCTTTCATAATTGATTATCTATTCTTTTATTTATTTTATTTTCTTTTTTTTTCTTTTTAATTTTCAAAGATATTTACAATTATAATCGTCGAGATAAAAGGATAAAAATAATATTGCGAATAGATTTGATCGAAGGATAAACTAAAGAATATATTCCTTTTCTGAATATTATATTTATCGAGTTGGTTTCTCTTCATGAAACAAAACGAAATGAAACAAAACAAAAAAAAACAAAATAAAAAAAGAAAGAAAGAAAGAAAGAAAGGAAAAGGAACATTTCTCTTTCTCTTCTTTTTTCTTTTCTTTTTTTTTTTTTGTCTTCTTTTTAAGTCAAGAGACTCGTCTCGAGAGTTCGTCTCGGTGTTTTCGAAGCGAGGTTGCTGCTGCCTACGTAACTACGACTAGGAGTGCTCGGTTCTCTTGCACGAGAAGATGTAGAAAAGCGTCGAGAGGCGGACAAAGGACGTAAATTCGTGTCCATTGGTTTAGAGCTCTCCTCGTGATATAGCCACCGCCGCCGCCGCCGCCGCCGCCGCCGCCACCATCACCATCACCGCCACCGCCACCGCCACCGCCGCCGTCTTGGTCTTCGTCGTTGTTGTTGTCGTCGTCATCGTCGTCGTTCCTGCTGCCGCCTACGTTTACGAGCTAAAACGCGGCCGACGACGCCTCATAAATGCCTTGGCTTCGTATAAAGGAGAAAGAGAGAGAGAGAGAGAGAGAGAGAGCGAGAGAAAAGGCTGTTTTCGCGGCGCATTATTACATACATTGTGACCAAAGAAAGTCGATTCAGTCGCAATGTCTACGAGCGAGAGGACGAAGACTCGAGGAACGAAAACGACGAGGACGCTGGAGGTCCACCGATCGTAAATATCGTTCCTGGCAAGACTTTGCCTCCGGCGGTCAAACGGTAAGAATGAAAACTTCGTGATCGCCTGGTGAAACTGATATTAATCGTTCCTGATTCACGCTCTAGTCGTAGGTGGATGTAGAAAGAAAGAAAAAGACTAAGAGAAAGATAGTAAGAAAAAAAAAAAAAAGAAAAGAAAGAGAGATGGGATTAGAATTGATTATACTCCTTCTACGATCGGTATCCGTTTCAAACTATCTTACACTCGCAGATGGTACCAACGAAAGGAGAGAGATAAAATATTGCTCCTTATCTCTCTGGATGCGAATCCTTTTTCGTTGCTCTATCCATTCGGTATATGTCAGTCTTTTCTCGAAAATGATATCTCGATATATATATATATATATATATATATATATATATATATATATATATATATATAGTTTGTTTCTGTGCGAAAGAGATTCATCGCTCGTTTAAGACGTAATTGCGTGACTCGTTTGACGTTGAAATATCTTGATGGATGATAAAACAGACGTATTATCCTTTTTTTTCCTCAAGGATATCTCACCACCGATATATGATGAGATACCATTTGGATATCTTGTTACATGTATAATTGCATAAATGCATATAGAGATATTTACCTATGTCCAGCGTAAGTGGGAAATGAGAAGTGTAAAGGTCACACGGTTCTTCAACATAGACATATTATATCATTACTTTCGCTAATCGTGAAAGTCTAATTCTCATCTATTAAAATTCATTTTCAAAGGATACTTCGATCAGAGTACTTTGTGATCAGAGAGATCAAAGAGTATGACAATGATTTGATTATGTCAATCATCTTGGGTGTCGCTGTAGAAGGGAACGGTTACGATGAAGGAAGGAAGGAAGAACGTAGTCCCTTACGTAGACGTACGATACATCTTATGACTTCGCATAGTGAGTTTTCTTGGTTGACAGACGGTCGACGTGTCAGTTTTGGACATACCCATGAACAATACTTTTCGTTCGACGTGTTCGTTCTACGACAACGAGTCTCGTAATTCGTATGTCATCGTATCTGTCGTACGTCATCGTAGAAACTACTTTTAAGGCATGTACATCTAAAATCGCTCATAAATTTTATCGTTACGTATCTCCGTTACATTCTCAAGGTTGACTATTTCGACTGATGATTTAGTTGTTCTTTGTCAGTCGAGATTGAACGACCTACCAAGATGACAAGAGAGATCATTTTTCTTTAGAAAAAAATTACTTCTCTCTCTCTCTCTCTCTTTCTTTTTTAGTATGTATCTCATACATGTAAATTAATTAGTTCATTTCCATAAAGTTTATTCACTTCCACTGTCGAAGTCTCTTCGAAAAGGGTGCCACGAAACGTATATAAATCTTTGTGAATCGATACGAGCTTTGATCGACGCTCACGACAATCGACGTATAAATCCTACGTAAGTAAGCGAACCTGAACATCGCCAATGGATCCAAGGACAACGAAGTTTTCTTTCTACGAATGCATCCTTCTCTCTCTCTCTCTCTCTCTCTCTCTCTCTCTCTCTCTCTCTCTCTCTCTCTCTCTCTTTCCATTTCTCGTTTTCTTTCCTTTTGTCTTACACATTTACGACAAGCATAGAGAAACTTCTCCTCGGTTTCGATCTTCGTAACCCAGACGTAGAGAACGAACGTATACCGTGAATTCTTCGTACATCTCCATCCAATAAGAAGTAACTCGGCTTACATCCGTTTCCTTTGAGCATTCGAACGATCGCAGTCTCGTGACCACGGAATGCTTCTGTGTGATGCGATTCGCCGCACAAAACGGATCCTTATAGAATGTCGCACGATAAACGGGTGTATTTAAATCGAGTGCCAAGGATTGGCATGATCTCAGTATGATCTCAAGATAAATCGATATTTCGAATCGAAACATTTTATCCATTTATTATTTTTTCTTTTTCTTATTTCCAAAAATTCGAATAAAATCCATTTATAAGCGTCATCGCCATCCGCCCGCCATCCTCCCAACCTCAGGGAGAGAGAAAAAAAGGAAAAAAAAAAAAAAAAAAAAACAGAAGAAGAAGAAGAAGAAGAAACCAAGATTTGTCTCTTTCGAGATTGAAATGCGATTGTAAATATACCATAATCATTCTTAAGTTCGAACAAACGATTCGTCGAAGATAAAGCTATCGACTAGACTGGTTAATAGAAGAATTCACGATGAGATGTGTACGGAGATAAAAGAAGACAGCCGCTTAGTAGGCCGAGAGCGTTGTTGTGTTGTCGGCGATGAGAGAATAAGATGAAAAAGGAGAAGTAGAAAAAAGAAGAATGAGACCGGAGAGAAGGAAGAGGTTGGTTAGTATGAGGCTCAGAGATAGGGAAAGAAAGAGAGAGAGAGAGAGAGAGAGAGAGAGAGAGAGAGAGAGAGAGAATACCACTGAAGAAGGTTGGAGTAAGGAAGAGAGAAAGAGAGTAGTAGCACCGATAATTAATAATCCACTTCTTCGACCAGATTGCACTCGGCCTTTGTGCTCCTTGGACTCGCTCTGCTCGCGAACCCGCTTCTCTATCTCTTCTCTTCCTTCTCTCTCTTTCTCTTTCTCTCTCTCTCTCTCTCTCTCTCTACCTCTCTCTCTCCTCTTTCTCTTTCTTTCTCTTTTCGACCGAGTCTCTCGGTCCTCTTTACTCTTTTGCGTCGGGCGAGCCAAGCATACCACCGTATCTCTAGTCCAACCTAACTTACGGACTGCTGGTATATACGTACGGGCAGGAGGAGTGGCCCGGACGACGATTCATTAGCCGAGCAAAACACTAATTGGTCCGCTTCCCCGAACCTCTTGCTCTCGGACTCGTAAGAAACTCGGCACAGATAGGACCGAGCATCCTTTCGGAGGAACATTCTCTCTCTCTCTTTCTCTCTCTCTCTCTCTCTTTCTCTTCGTGACCCACTATAAAGGAGAGAGGAAAGTCGATTGTTCACGGGGAATGAAGAGATTCGATCGCTTACATATTATCATTCCTTCGTCGATATTTGGTTTTATTCTGCGAGGTATATTTTATTTTTTCATTATAAAAATTTCAAAAGAGAAATTAATGATAGAAGGTAAGTTTCGATCGGACGTTTTATCGGAAATTTCGTTAAGTATGAAATCGAGAATTGAATATTCCCTTCGAAGGAGTTACAATTAAAGATGAAGAAGAAGTGCTTCCCCCTCCATCTCCTCCCACCCCCCCTTTCTCTCTCTCTTTCTTACTTTTTCTATGAGATAATGAAACCTTGTGAAAGGTAATCGGCGCGTATTGGATTAAAAGAGAAGTCCTTGGTAAGGGGCGAAAAGCCGGCGTATAAAACGCTGAAAGTTACTGGCGTGTTCACGATAATGCTATGAAGAGAAGGAGAGAGAGAGAGAGAGAGGGAGAGAAAGAGAATGAAAGAAAGAAAGAGAGCAAATTTCGGAATACCAAGGGCGGAGTTTTCTCTGTGAAAAAAACGCGTTCTCGGTGAACGGGCTACTACGAGCTTCAAGAGGCTGACCTATAAATCGGTTGGAGAGGGAGAAGATAGGGGACCAAAAACGAGTTCGTAAATCGAATCGAATGGTCCTCGAAGAGAAAGAAGGAAGAGCATCTGGAGGAGATGAAGGTGGAACAGAGAGAAAAGAAATTGTCCGACCCTTAAGAAGAATCGGCATGCACGCGTCTACACGGTAGCCGATCGCGCGATGCTTCTCTTTGCGACTCGCCGATGAAGAAGAAGAGTAGGAAGAGTAGAAAGAGAAGAAGAAGAAGAAGAAGAAGAAGAAGAAGAAGAAGAAGAGGAGCAAAAGGAGAAAGAGGAGGAGGGAATCGTGGCGGCCGGCGGTCTCCGAAGACCGCCCACTAAATCACCGGACCGAATTCCATTTGGCTTTCGGGCTTCTCTTCGCAGAGTCAACAACGTATTTACCCGTCGATTTGGCTCTTTTGCGGTCACTCTCTCTCTCTCTCTCTCTCTCTTTTTATATATATATATATATCGTTCTCTTTTTTTCTTCCTTTGCAGGAACGGCTCCCACGTCTCGGTCTTTTTCCATCTTCGAAGTCGAGTAGTCTTCTTCTTCTTCTTCTTCTTCTTCTCCTTCTCCTTCTCCTTCTTTCTTTTCTTCCTCTTCTTCGTCCTCTTCCTCTTCCTCTTCCTCCTCCGAAATTTTTTCCTCCTCCTTTTCTATCTTCTTTCTCTTCTCGCCGCATGAGGTCGGCGTGCTGCACGTTCCATGGATGTCTCCAGTTCGGGATTATGAATATTGATAATACTAGCGTGCCAGTAAAGGAGAAGGAGGGAGAGGAGGAGGAGGAGGAAGTGGAGATGGAAAAGGAGGAGGAAGAGGAGGCGAACGTCCAATGTAAATATCTCGTCGACCTTTTGGGTCCTCGCCACCCGTGCGTTCAGCCTTCTATTTCTTTCCTCTCCTCTCTCTTCAACTCTATCTACTCTTCTCTCTTCCATCGGCTTTCTTGACCTTTGCACTCAGCCGGTCCCCGTCTTTCCACGCTACCGACGTTGCGGTTACGCTCGAGAAGCTCTCACCACGATCGACGGACACGTTGGGAGTATACGTGTCTCGCATATTCTCTACGATGTTTCTTTCTTTTTTTTTTTTCCCTCAATGGTACCTACTCGCTCGAAATAAAATGTTTATATTGCGTGCGACCGCGGAAAGATATTTACGATGTCCCTTTTTTGCGATATCGAGAAAAAGTAAGAGTGTAAGATCGATCCTTTCTTATTTCTTTCTAGTAGAGCCAAATAAAATATAAGAAAGTTAAAGAAAATAAAGGAAAATAAAAGAAAAGAGAGAGAGAGAGAGAGAGAGAGAAAGGGAGAGGGAGGGAGAGAAAGGTGGAAAAAGAAAAGTTAGAAAAAAGCTAAGCTAAAGAAAGGAAAGACAGCAGTTGGTACTTTTTTGATCACGTCACGTTCCAATAATCGTACTACAGACAAGAAAAGATTCGTCCCTATCGCGTAGGAGAGAGAGAGAGAGAGAAGAAGAAGTCGTGAGTGAAAGATAGGAAATCCTTCCATCTCCTTCTTCTCATTCTATTCCTCCTCCTCCTCCTTCTCCTCCTCCTCCTTCTCCTCCTCCTCGTTTTCCTTCTTCTTCTACTTTTCTTCGGAGGCATCTGTTCGACTTTACATGGCACGGGGACGACCCCTGCGGCTGGCATCGTTCATTTTACGAGCTTCCACTCGAGGCAAGCCGTCAAACGCGCGTAATATCGGGTAATCCTCGAGGTGGGCGAGGGCTTTGAAACACGGTCTTGGTGCACAGTAGGAGGATAGGAGAAAAGTTAAAGGAGGGAAAGGGTCTGCGTTATGTACGAAAAGGGGAATTCCTTTAAGAAGAAAGGGTGGTAGGTGTCGAGGAACGACACTAGCGTGTACGAGAGATGAGAAGAGGTGAACGAAAGACGAGGGAGGAGAATCCTCGTAGTAGTAGTTGATATGCACGGGAGAATAGGAGGGACGTCTTACTGCCTTAAGCCTGCTCTTCTCCAACGCAGAAATATGCCGGCGCGTTTCTCTTAAAGCTCCTCTTTAACGCTCCAACTACGTTGAAATTAAGCGTGAGGAAGGATGTTTTCCTTACCGGCCGATCTCTTCCCTCTCTCTCTCTCTCTCTCTTTTAGTATTACTCCTTCTTATGCTTTTCCTTCTTCTTCCTCATTTCGCTCTCGCTAGTTCTCACAAGACAGATATTGGATTACGCTACGCTAGAGATTCAACCGCACCCGGGATTCCTCGAAATCGTCTATATTGCACGATAAATTTTCTTGCTTCGTCTTTTAATAATAAATAATATCTGGCCTTAAGGAACGATCGACGCGAGAAACCTTCGACGAAGTTCATAAATAATTAAATACATTGGTGATATATATATATATATATATATATATATATATATATATATATAAAACGTTCGTAGTTAAAATTTTTCATCTATCGATAAATCATCTATCATTTATATTTCTTTAAATCATCTATTCAAAATTATTTATTATTCTTAATTACCAATTTTTAATTTGATTATAACGATAATTGCTTTAATATAAATTTAATTCAATCAAATTCAATAGATATGAATACTATCGAAGAATAAATAATTTACGAAGTAACTCAACGATTTATTGTAATCAATGTAGTATGTACAGTTTTATCGCTTATCCATGATTCGTGATTTACGAGAGCGTCGCGTTATGGAGTGGACTGAACGGGACGGGACTTGTAACAGGTGCAGTACGAAAATGTCTATTGCCCTCCGTGCTTGAATTCGGAACCTTCTCTAGCGGGTTCGAGTTCGAATCGATAAACCCAATGGGCCATTTGAAGGGTTTGGGATATAGATTGCATTAAATGCGTTTAATCGTTGCCGCATGTGGTAATCGCTCGTCGATCAGCTATGTCAAATTTAACAACCACACACACTCTCTCTCTCTCTCTCTCTCTCTCTCTCTCTCTCTATTATGAAGCTCAAAAGAATTATTTTGAGGATTTGACTGGATGAAAAAGTCTTTATTTTTCTGAGCCTTTGAGAGTGAAAACTACAGACTCGTTTGCGGGATCGTTCCTCTAAGGGTTGTGCGGTCATGAAAAAGCTAGCATAATTATTCGAGCAAGGAGTCTTTAGAAAAGAGAAAAAGAGAGAGACTGAAGGAGAAAGAGAGAGAGAGAGAGAGAGAGAGAAAGAAAGAGACGGAAAGAGGAATGACACACGCGGAAGCCATAAAGCCGAAGTCGTGCGAGCTTTCTCTCTTTCTCTTTCTACTTCTATACCGTCGTTGCGTCTACCGAATGGAATTTTAATGAGCTCTATTTCGTCGCTCCTGCCAGATTTCAAGAGTGACGCGTTAATGCCAACCAAATGTACGTTATTCACCTTAGTAGATGTGTTCTAAGGTCTTACCAGGATGCCGCTTCTAGCTTCGTCTTCCTCTTCTTCTTCTTCTTCTTCTTCTTTAGTTTCTTATCTCTTTTCTTATTTCTTTTCTTTTGATTTCTTTCGTAGTTACTTTCTTTTTATTTTTCTTTTTTTTTTTTCTTTTTTCTCGCCACAAGCGAGAAGACCTTTGCGTGTACGACCATGACCACATGATGCTCGACCGAGTTCTCCACCTCCATTTCCACCACCTTCTTTACCTCCTCCTGTTCGTGGTGATGCGTGGGCGTTGGATACTTGCCTTCGAGATTAAAGGAAAAACTTTTTTTTTGCCGACGGCGCGTAGGACGAGAAGGAAACTTGTACTTTCGTTTGTCTCTACGTCAAAAGTTTTGAAAGTGTTAATAGCTAAGAGATTTAAAAGATTAAAAAGTGTTAATAGATTCGAATTTCGTTCGATATTGAAGAAAGATTAAAAGAATCTCCGACAGGAAATGAGTTTCTAATTTAGATCATCTTATATGTTAAGGATTTTGATCTTCGGAAGCTGTTCGTCTGGTTAAAACTCGTGTCACTATTAAATGGTGGGATTTATGTCACTTGAAAAGGAACGTATTTATCAGGCCTAGGTTAACTCCTTTCTTACTTCACGTCCCCTGGTACCAAGCAAATGTATCGCGTGCATCGAGTAACAGCCAGAGTAATGATCGGAACGCCCTTGTCCACGCCTTTCGTTCGAGCTGCCGTTTAGCTCGTCATTACTTACATTAGAAAAAGAGTTAGATCAAAAGATAGAGATAGCGATATATATATATATATAAAGAGAGAGAGAGAGAGAGAGAGAGAGAAAGAGAGTGATATCCGGAAGAATTAATCCTCGCAAGGATCAAATGTATTTTTTTTTGTTATTTTTTTTTTGGTTTTTTTTCTATTTCTTTCTTTTTAAACTCCCCGATGAGACTAAACTTTTAAACTCATGTTTCTTAAGAAAGAAAGAAAGAACGAGAAAAAAAATGAGAGTCCTGGAATACGTAGGGAGAAAGGGAAAGATTGAGAGAGTGAGAGAGAGAGAGAGAGAGAGAGAGAGAGAGAGAGAGAGAGAGGGAAGAGAGGAGACTCGTGGCGCGGACCGGGCACATTTGTCACCGCGCTGAGACGTTGCGGCGAGCTGATATAAATAGGCTCGGTGGTGACAAACGACCGGTTCTTACGGCAAAATAAGCAAACACGGCGAGGTACGACGTGGATGGGGCGTTGGGTTATAGATGCCTTTACCTTACTATGGGCATAGGGGTCACCGTCTCGATACCCACCTTTCTTTAGTGGACACATCGAGAGACTTCGAATGGTATATCTCTGTTGTTTTAAACTCGATATTTGAAGATTTACCCCTAATTTTTATTTGTAATTTTTATTGTTTTTCTTTCGCTTTTTCCTTTTCAATCGGTCAAGTAGTTCAAGAATAATTTGAGATAAAAATTATTAACGTAATTTCGACGATCAATATCATTGACAATGTTATTAATGCGTATTTAAATGTTTTTTTCTTTTTTTTTTCTTTTTTTTTTTTTAAATTTATTGAAAAAAAAAAGAAAAGAAAAGAAAACAAATAGAAATTATATTTTAGAAAAGAGTTCACGATGATTTTTGTATCCTTTTATTTCTACCAACAGTAACAACTAAGAAAAGAATATGATATTGCCCCGATGAGGAGGGACTTATACATGACAGAAGCAAATATATCCGTACCTCGACGACCGTCTATATTTACGTCGAGGAAACGATAGCAAGAATGAAGTGCGACGAGGTGCATCATAGTCCGATGAAAAATCTGCCGTTTCCTGATGAGAAACGATATTTATAGGAGGGAGGGAAGGATCTCCCGTTTCTCGTAGCCTTGTAGAAACTATGTAGTAACAAGTAAGCGTATGTATGCAGGTACATATAAAGTTGAAATACTAGAACGATATACGGCCATTTTATCATGGCACACGCCTGTATCTAAAATGACGTACGATTATTGAGAATCTTGTTAAAGATATCTTCTTCTTCTTCTTTTTTTGTTTCCTCTTTTTCTTTTGTTTGTTTGTTTTTTCTTTCCTTTTTTCTTTTCCCTTTTTTTTTTTTAATCACTATTTCTTCTCTTCTCCTACTTTCCTTTTCTCTCTCTCTCTCTCTCTCTCTCTCTCTCTCTCTCTCTCTCTCTCTCTCCTTTTTTTACGAGAACGAATTTATTTTATTTAATTCGAGAGCAAGCTCGCGGTACGCTTCGTTTTATAAATACCTATAAGCTTAATAAATATCATCTCCTTTCGATACGCACGAAGGAGACACGATGTAATTTCTCCACGATGTAATTTCTCCACGATGGATAATTCGTAACGAGGACGACGCGAAGACGCCAAGCAAATGCCAACCGATGACATTTCGATGGGTTGTTAACCGTATCGGTCCATTGACGCAATCAATGGTTAGATTTCTTCCTAACAGAGAAAGAGAGAGAGAGAGAGAGAGATCTCGATGGGGACGACGAACTCGTAAATCCGATATCAGAAACGATTGCATAAAAATCTACTTGAAAAGAACTTTCTCTCTCTTTCTCTCTCTCTCTCTCTCTCTCTCTTCCTTTCTATCTATTATCCATCTATCTATCTATCTTTCTATCTTCCTCTTGGTAAATAGAAATCGCTCGCCGTTTATCTCGTTTGCCTCGTTAGAATCCGTTGCTTCGTATGATTGAGAAAGGGGTTTACGCAAAGTCGATAGGAGAGTTCTCTCTCTTTCTTTCTTTTTCTTTCTCTCGAGCATCGAAAGGATAGACTAGAGGGAAAGAAAGAGACTATGGCGATGAATTGCAAATGAGAATAGCGTTGATAACGATTCCTTTACTCCTTCCACGTATCAAATCCAGTCTACTTCCCTTCCTCTTCCTCCTCTCTCTCTCTCTCTCTCTCTCTCTTTCTCACCCTTCCTTTCTTCCTAACCCATCCATCCAGCCGCCAACAAGAGAAAAAGAGAGGAACAGACAGAAAGAGAGAGAGAAAGAGAGAGAGAGAGAGAGAGAGACTTTTATAGCAAGTCTCGAGTGAAACCGATTGCGGTACTAGGAACTAAAAGACGAGTGGTTGCTACGTGTTCGGTGCAAATGAAGCCAACGAAATTTAATTCCACCGTTACTCCCTGTCTCGCTGGATGGTAATAGTTTGCCATTGTTGAATCCTTGCCAACGCATAGATCAGAGAAATGTGACGTTGGTTCGGCTCCTCCCGTGACCTACATGCATACTACCGGCTTAACGAGATAACTATTACGAATTTGTCCTTCTCTTTCGGGAAAATCGTATTGTTCGTATCCCACGGATAAATTGACTTTATCACTGCCGGCGATCCTTTAAAACGTGGCTCGTATATGTGGCTATCGTATATTACGATAAAATATATATATATATATATACATATATATGAAACATTGTTAGGCATTTGAAACGAACGGATATCGTTATAACTATAAATTCGAAAATATCTAGGAAATGGAATATATTGTGACGTGGTATATGCCGTTAGGTAGAATATTCTTCGAATAGATAAAATAAAGTATCATAGGGGAGGGAATATAATAAATAAGTGAAGTTCTCGAAAGAGAAATGGAAACATCTAACTGTCCTCGTTTCTATCCAATTAAACTCGTGTCCCTTTGGTAAACGTTATTTCGTACTGGTGCTAGGAAAATCGTTTGTTGGTTAAAGTAGTAAAGAGAAAAAAAAGGAGAGAAAAGAAAAGGAAAGAAAAGAAAAAAGGAAAAAGAAAAAAAGAAAGAAAAAAAAAAAAAGAAAAAAAGGAGAAGAGGTGCTGGCAAAAACGGAAGTGAGACGTTACATCTGGTTTAACGGGCAACAACGCGGACTGTTCTATATTTACCGAATTTCTGTCGTCGGGCGATGCCTATACACCGTGTCCTGCGTTAAACTCGACGATAAACCCTCGTCCCCCGACGACAGATTTATTTCGGCAAAAGGGAATCTCCCGAATTTACTTGACCGCCGATTTTTCCTTCACGTTCGCAAAGATAGAAAAGGGAAAGAAGGAAAAGAAGATAGTCTCCTTCATTAGGAATCTTTTAAGACGTTACAAAGTAAGTATCTACCAATAGATTTTATCAATTTAATCGAAAGACTTTATAGATTATTTTATTCAAAGAAACCATAGATCTAAGACGAATACAAATATCATTTCATGTTATATGATTTGTTTTGTTACGGTTAAATCAACAATAAGCTTTGCGTCATTAAACGTTCACTTTATCTCGTTTCACGCTTGTCTAACGGGTTTGTTTCCGGTTGAGGATTTGGAATTACATTGACAAAGTAACGGAATAGAGAGTACTCCCTTCGTACTTACCTCGCTTGAAATCCCATTGATAGAGCAAATACAATCTCTTATTAAGATTTTTCGTTTTTCCCTCTTTCTTTTTCTTTTTTTGTTATTTGTTTTTTTGTTCCTTTTCTTTTTTTCTTCTTCTTCTTCTTCTTCTGATATCTCCATCCAACTAAGTTAAATAACTCGTGCCGTATAATAAGTAACACGTTCTAAACCAAAGGTAACATAACACGCCTTATGTATTTCAATGCTCTCTATCGTTAACAAGCTATTGCTATATATCGGTTAACAAGCTATTGCTTAATTTCCCTGTCCCCAATAATTTCGAGACCGACGTAAGAACTATATTAGCGTGTGCCCTGGCATAACTATCGGGAGGTTAGGCGTCTAGAAACTACGAGATAAATCGTAAGTTAACGCGCGAGATAAACGTGAGTCGATCGTGAAGTATCTTAATGAAACGAGAGAGAGGGATACCTCCTTAGTTGCTTAGGACGAAACACGATATTAATCAGACGCCGGAAATCAAACAGGGTCGATGGAACGCGCTAGACGTTCGTTTATCGCGAAGCACGTAGACCTCTCTTCTTTTTTTTCTTTTTTTCTTTTTCTTTTTTTTTTTTTCTTCTTTATTCTTCTTTACGATAAATTAAACAGCCACGAAAAAAGATATGATCTTTGTGGTTGTATCATCCAACACACAGATGGATGCTGGAACCTTTCGAGATTCATTAATATTCATGAAGCGTTTGAAAGGATCTTAGAGGTAAACGATGCTCCAAGTCACCTTTTCGTCGCTCGAATCGATCGATCGATCGATCGGTCGATCGATCGATCGAACATCCTCGAAGATCTTAAGGACGAGATCTCGTCTTCGTTCTTTCCCTATCTCTGTCTCTCTCTTTCTCTCTCTTTCTCTTTCTCTTTCTCCTTCTTGTCTAGGCAGACTCTTCGCGGCACGTGGATACGTTTTGTTTTGGTACAAATAGGAACACGGCGCCTTGGCACCCGAAGAGGATTGGCTTGTCAAGTTGCCAGAGAGGCCAGCAACTATGGGATGCCCTCGGCTTTAGTCAGCGCATTCCTGGAAGAGGAGAGAACGAATGCGCGAGCGCGCTCACGCACTCGATGAATTATTGCGCCGATTTAGAAAGGCTCGAATCTCTGTTTCATGATTCCCCACTATCCTCTTGCGAACGAACGAGCGAACGAACGAACGAACGAACGAACGAACGAACGAACGAACGAACGAACGATTTTCGGTGCAATAACTCGAAGTTACGCCGCTGTTAAATTCTTAAAGGCATATCTTACGTTAGTGGTTATCGATCTTTAAGAGGGACTTCGAAATGTTGGAGATTAAGTTATTAAATTCGGTCTATAGATTGTAGGTACATACGTGTTTCACGCTCGGTATGCGTTGTAAAAGGATGTTCCTGGATAAGAGGCGATGAGAAATTGTACGTGTCGGCTCATTGAATGTACGATATCTTGATTCGATGAATCATTGTGACGATTACGAAAGGTTTTACTGCCTACTGCGATAGTATACACACATATACACACATATGTATACACGAATATATACACATATATAGATGAAATACATATATATGTATACGAATACATCGTAGTGGCGTATCGATCGAATACGCCTACTGTACAGTACTCCTTTTCAAAGCTCCATACGATACAATACGATACTATACTATACGATACGATACGATACGATAAGATCATCTTTTCTATTCGTTTCTCCAAAATCCATTAGTATCGAAGGATGAGTAAGTTAACTCATGTTTATAGATATTCTTATATCGCACTAACAACCATAAAAGATCTTCCTGAGATCATAATCCAAAGGTGTGTTTCTCGAAGGAGAAGATAATTTGTTTAGAAATTAGCTGACGGCCGAGTAAGCGTGTAGGATTGGTTAAACGGAGCAACGAGTTAAACTCCCGATGTCTGTTTAACGATCCGTAGAAATCGCCGTCGTACGTTCCGTATTCAGGAGCGATTTGAGGAGCCGTTAAGTGTGATTTCACAATGGAACCCGTCTCTCTATCGCGGTTTCCTAGCAAAGAGGTAGGAAGATCGTGACCACCGTCGTGCAAAACGCTGCGCCTTCGGAAAGTTCGACTAACGTTGATCTACGTGCTGGAAAGATAATGCATAATACATTTCTGGGACGGAAAGGAACGACTGGAGTCGCGCGGATGCAGTCATAAATTTGCAATAATGCAAATGCCTCGTAGCTCCCGTACGCGGGCTTACACTCGGTAGCCCACTTTGCGGGCGCCATTGTGTGTGTGTATATATATATATATATATATATATATATATATATGTATACTTATTTATGTATGTGTCTCTCTGTGTATCTTTCTCTTTCTCACTATTTTACTTACTTTCTCTTTATCCTTTTTTTCCTTTCTCCACGAATATATATAATAAAAGAAGGAAAGAGAGAGAGAGAGAGAGAGAGAGAGAGAGAGAGAGTTCCGCGCCTCGAGGAATCCGAAAGATAGCACACCGATTATTATCACTACCAAAGTAATTCCAAGCCACAACGAAGCTCTGCTCGCCTAACGTCTTTCCATGCTCACGAGCAACGCCCGTGATTATTCTCGCTAACCATTAAGATCTTACCGTCCTCGAGAGCGGCTTTTCTTACGAACGAGATGACATTCACAGAATGAACGACCCTAGCGACTTATCATCCAAGCTACATATCTTGGATTAAAAGATCTTGATACGAAAATCTTTATGCAATCGACTATTACTATTACTTTTATTTATTTAAAAGGAAAATGATAAGAGAACATTATTGAGAGTAAAATTATTAATGACAATTTGTTATTTATCTTATTATATAAAGAAAAATATAATTGGATATTATGTCGAATAATTTTTATTGTTCTTACATTAAAAGTGAATGGAAGAAAGAGTGAGAGAAAGAGAGAGAATAGGTGAGAGAGAGAGAGAGAATGAATTAATACATGTGTGTGTGTGTGTGTGTGTGTGTGTGCATTACTCTGTGAAAACCAAGCGATAATGGATCGCGTGCGAAACAAAATTACCGAATATTATATTCGAACGTTCCCATACGCGTCGATTGTTTCGCGTAGAAATCTAATAAACGTCCCGCGCCGAATACCAATCCGCTTGGCTTCGGTGTTGATTTATTCAATCGACCCATACTTCCATGGGGTTAGCGAGGACGTCGATGTACATTATAAATCGGTGTTATCCCGTGGAATCGACGCACCAGATCGACCGGACTTTATGATCTTCAGAATCAAAACTTTTATCGTCCAGTTATTCTTTTCAAGCTCGATATTGTTCTAGGTATAAAAATTATAATAAATAAAAGAAAAAAAAAAAAAAAAAAGAAAAAAAAATTATCGATAGATCGATCGAGATAAATTATGTCTGAGTCGATTATAAAATTCGGCTAAAAGTTTTTACCAGAATTATTATGAAATCTAATGATTTTTACGAAAAACAACGAAACATTCAATCTTCTTTTTGAAGGGAGACAGGTTCTTATCATAAATTCCACACACTTTAATATAATATAACAATCACTTCGAAAATCTTAAATGACAATAAAACTAATATGGCGTATCGTTTGATAGACATTTTAATTCTATTTACAGTGATGATATTTTTTTCAATTTTTGAGTCAATAGTATTCGACAAAATGCATTTCGAAATTTCATATTTACATATACTATATATACATATTTATATGTACAAACAATATTTACGCACATACACAGACGAACAACAGACAAGCACATGTAAATATAATATGTATAATAATTGTAGATATTTTATGGGATTGTAAACAATTCCTTTTTATTTAGAAAAAATAAGAAACTCCTTCGTACGATCGTTTTTACGATCAAACGTAAAATCTTTGTATTCCGAAATAATCCGAAGAATGACGAAGAGTTATCATAGAAAGACACGGTGCGTAACTCAGGCGAATAACGATAACTATTATATATCGTGCGTCATACACGCGTAACAGAAGAGATAGGACTACCCCTTGGACTACGTGCCATTAACCGCGTAAGAATCGCGAAGATTGTATTTTGTTCTCCTATAAGAAAGACTTCCTAGTCGAAAAGGCAAACTCGACGTTCTGGAATCGCGGTTTAATGGTAAAACGGGGAGAAAAGAGTCCGGTAGGAATGACGCTAGGGAGAAAACTCGCTGAAAGTTTCATGGGGGTTTCTTGGGGGGATGACTCACGTTGTTGTATCTTCCCCTTCCCTCATCCCTTTATTTTCTTCTTCCTTTTTCTTCGTCTTCTTCTTTTTCTTCTCTTACTCTTCCTTTCTGTACCCCAGGACTCGCGAAAGATTTATACTCGCCTTTTCGAGGAGCACGAGTAAACGAATTTCCTTTATTTCTATCCTTCTTTCCTTCTTATTTCTCCAAGAGCATTCGAGAAAGACGGTAATCTCGATTTAATGTCGATATAGGGAAAAGATCTCCCTCACCCACTATACCCCATCCCATCTTCAGAACTCGTCCCACTTTATTCCAATCGTAACTTTCTACGATCGCGATGAGAAGAATAAGAGAGGACAGAGAATCGTCGCGATTTTATCGTTTTTGTCTTTTGGATATACTCGACGAGAGACATAAATGATTCGAAATTTATTGATCTTAATGTTTAAGATAGAAAAAAGAAAAAGAAAAAGAAGGAAAAGGACAGATATAATCTTTATTTTTTTTTTCGATCGAATCAACGTGAAATTAAAACTGTCACGTACAATGTTCGATAGCGAAATGATTATACGTTTCTTCTATTACCCGAGTTAATTGTAAAGATCTTCGTTGATAGTAAGATCGTTCGCTTATCTAGGTCGAGCTAACGAAGTCTCATTCACGATTCGATCTACGGAACGTCGTTTCTACTTTCCCAGGAGTCCTCGATTCAGTCGAACGAAGAGGTTTACCTTAGCGTAAAGGGAGGTATTGAAAGGAGCTGTTCCAACGGTAGGGTGTCTCTTAAAGAAAAACAGACCGCTTCCACAGATGTCCCATGAAATTGGCACTCGAACTTGTTCCAGAGCATCATCTCTAAAAGAAAGAGAATACCGGGGTCGAAGGTTAATTTAATTTAGTCAGGACTTATCGTCATACGGTAAATCTTACAGAAATGGAAGGCATTTGCCTCTCTCTCTCTCTCTCTCTCTCTCTCTCGCTCTCTTTTTGTTTTTTCTTTTTCTTTCTTTTGTATTTTTAAAAATACATATCCTAGGTAGATATATTATAGGCGAAGCCTTTAAAGCATGTCGCACGAATCGATACGGAATACAAAAGATAGATAGAACGATCTTTTATGGAGGTCTGAAAATCGCGTTGAATCTATCGGTAGGATACAACGGTATATCTATCCGGTGATAGTCGTGCGCCGTGCGCTTTAATCGTCCTCTTCGAAACTTTTATTTTCTGTTTCTCGTGTCATCGTGTTCCGGAGCAGAACGAGGGAGTCAGACAACTCGAGGAAGTAGAATCGGTCGGATAGGGGGTAAGACCGCGAGGTAAAGGCCGCTAACGAGGCCTCCGGGCGATTAACATCGGCATTTTAACTACGCGGGACCTTCGTTGATTTAACGGGGTCCCTCCACTCCTACGCGTAATCGTAAGAGGCCAAGGGCCCGTAACAGTGCCGTATATGTCTTTGACAAATACCACCGTCATTGATCAAAAATCTTTCTTTGATTTTTCAATTTCTCTATTTTCCTTTTTTTTTTTTTGTTTTTTTCTTTTTTTCTCCTTTTATTTTTTATTATTATTATTATTATTTCAATGTCACTCGATTTATCGGAATTTAATCCACGTTCGCCATCTGTCGTTTATATCCGACAGGAAAAATAACGGGATTGGGCGGTGGGGTATGGGGGAAAACATTTCGAGGAAACTTCGTTGGACGAATTTGACGTGCGCATAACCGTTTGCGCGAAAAT
The DNA here is from genome assembly GCF_910589235.1 of Vespa crabro. Taxonomy (NCBI): domain Eukaryota; kingdom Metazoa; phylum Arthropoda; class Insecta; order Hymenoptera; family Vespidae; genus Vespa; species Vespa crabro. The sequence goes on from NC_060957.1 coordinate 12,369,702, forward strand.
TTAGCAACAGGATCGTAACTGGACGTCAACCGCACCTACTCAGCACGAAATTTTGGTACGAAAGCGTAGAACTGCGAATGCCGAGTATCGTCATCAAGGGGAGAGGGGAAACTGTCTCCCCTTTCGACATCGGCAAGCGACGTTTCGCGCGTGATTTCGAGAACGTACGCAAGACACGCGCTAGACGTCCCGTGGCTATGTGGGTAGTTACCTGTCACGTTTGCACATGTTGTACTTTGCGAACGTGTTGGCGTCCTGTTTATGGATGGCTATTATTCTCGATAGTCTACCGCACTCTCCGTAGTATGAATTTCAGAGGTTCGCGGACTTGTCATGTTCCATTCGTGAGAGAAGGAGAGAGAAGATGAAGATCGAAAGAGTTCGATTTCCTCGACTAAAAACACGTGTACAATTCTCGTGTACATAACAGATCCGATCTCGTCTTACAATTCTCTCGTTTAAGAAAAATATTAGTAAATGTATCGACGTGCATTCGGCATGGAGATCGTTACGCTTAATTCCAATGGAATTTCTCGAACGTTAACGACTACTACTCGTCGGAGTTAGCGAGCTAGGAAACGTTTGAAATCGTGACGACGGCGGAGGCACATCGAAGTTCTTCTCGGTCAAAGTTCATTGACCATGAACGTAGAGAGGGATTTACCTAGCCCATGCCTCTCTTATTCCTCCCTGGGCATTCTTTATTCCCTTCTTACTCTCTTTCGATCGTGCAATGGATTTTAGATTCGTATCGGTAGAGCCCATGTGGGTCGAGAAACGAGGAAAGGCTCCGGGTACTCTCGTGTACTCTAACCAACTCCTCCTAGGACTCACGAAAGATTTGTGACGCTTTATATATCGAGATACTCTCCTTCGAGAGATCGACACGGATTCAACGATGAAAGGGATCTACGAAATTTTATATCTTTCCGCATAATAATTCTTATTTCTCGATTGTTACGCCTGTCGGTGGTGGTCCTACGTGGGTTGAAACTTCACGAGTAAAAGAAACATGTGTAGTATCTGTTCGTTTGAATCAAATTGAAAGGGTAAAGAAACATCGAGAGAAAGAGAGAGAGAGAGAGAGAGAGAGAGAGAGAGAGAGAGATAAAAAGAAATAATCGAGAAGAGAATGATCTCACAAAATCCTAAGAAAATTTCCACGTGGAAGAGATAATTAATGCTTTCCTATAAAAAATAAAGTGAGCGACGTTATATCGTGTTGTTCTTGCTTGGACAAGCTTACTTTTACACGTGGCTTCGGTTCGTACTCAGCTTCGCAGTCGGTAGAATAACAGATACGCGTGTTTGCTCTCGCAACACGGCTTTCCACACTTGTTCGTGATTTCGCCGGTAATCCGCGAACAAACGGGGCCATCGTCGAACGAACGAAACGATATTTCGCTAACGATCCGACTTATCCCTTCTAACGATTTCAACGATTTTGTGGATGAAAAAAAAAAAAAAAAACGAAAAAGAAGAAAAAGAAAAGAATACAGGATATATTATAAAACGATGCTAAACGATATTATAAAACGATATAAAGGATACATTATAAAACGATGATAGAAAACGACGAGTTAATAAAAATCCATCGCACTTTTTTGGACTACGATTTATATAAAATATTTTTTTATCCAATTTAATTTAAAATTTCTCTCTCTCTCTCTCTCTCTCTCTCTCTTTTTCGAGTAACAAGTCCAAAAATCTCCTATTAGTTCACAAAACGTTAATTCCCAAAGCTCATCCCTTTCTCTTTTTGTTACGTACCAGAGGTAATAAAGGCTCACGTTGGCCGTACTGGAATTGCTGGAAGGTTTATCGTTTCCCGTCGCAATTGTCGCGAACGCCTCGTGAGGATTAACGATACTTTTATTGGTCCCTGTTAGTCGACTAATTGCGACGTAGAAAAGGTTCGCCTACATCGCTAACAGCTTCCTATATGTAGTAAAAGAAACAACCTCGCGGCTTGCGTGAGTATCCTTATTGGATGATCTAGTTAAGTACTCGTCGTAACGTCTCCGGGTTCTGTTGGTGCGTGCGTGCACCAATCGAAAAGACATTGACGCTTTTACGTTGCCCGTATATCTACATGTGTATTTCTGGTCTCTCAGCGTGTCTAGTGCAGCTTGTCATTAACGATTAGTCAGTTAAAGGTTGCCGCTTTATGCGCGAGATCGGATGCACCCTGGAGACGCCTCGGAGATGCCGTTGCCGTTGCTATTGCCGTTGCCGTTGCTGTTGGTGTAGCTGTTGATGTTGCTATTGGTGTTGCTGTTGCTCTCGAGCGCGTAAACGTAGCGAGCCGCGGTTAAACCGGTTCTAAAGCCGGTGAAGTAGCTTTGTTTACGGGGCCCACCAGAGCCGTTTGTCGTGGAGCTACCGCGCTTGAATTTATATAAATGGGACTGTGGACCGAGCACGCACGTTCTCTCTTGTCTCTCTCTCTCTCTCTCTCCCTTTTTCTCTTTCTCGCTCTCTCTTTCTCCTCTTCTCTCGAAAGCTGTGGGCTGCCGCTGTTCTAAACATCGACCGGGCCAGGGGCTTTAATCAAGGATAACAGCTGTAACGGCGTAATCAGCGACGATCGCGGGGTGCTGCAAGCAGAACTATTAATATCCATTTCGAATTCTCTCTCTCTCTCTCTCTCTCTCTCTCTCTCTCTCTCTCTCTCATTCTCACTCTCTGCTCGGTTTTAAGTCCTCTTCGTCTAACCCTACGAACGATACTCGAGCTCTCTTCTATCTTTCTCTCTGTCCCCCCTTTTGCCCTAGCTCGCGCCGAGGCAGTAAAATTGGTCGAGGGGTAACTGCCGAAGTACAAGCCGGAGAGAAAAGTCAGGGATACTCATGAGTGTATGCGTGTGTATGTGAAAAAGAGAGAGAAAGGAGAGAACGCTATTGCCGGAGCTCGTTCAACGATGTGCTACCTTCGAAAGAGAGAAAAAGGGGTTGCGAATCGATTTGAAAATATCGAACCGGAAATTGCTGCACCGACTGCATGTCACATCTATCTTTAAAATATCACCTTTCTACGTCTTTAACCAAAATTTTGGCATTCTTCGCGTCGACGTTCCATTATAGAGTTTTAAATTCTTACGAAAAGATATTTGATCCTTTTTCTCTTTTTCTTCCTAAACCAATTTTTTGAATGAATTCTTTGCGGACAAAGCGTTAAGCGTTCATGCAATTAAATTTAGAATAATATGTTTCATTTCGTTTCGACGATGGCACGTACTTATAAACACGTACACACACTCACTCACACACACACACACACATATATATATATATAGGTATATATATGCCTACTTTGGTATGATGTAAACCAACGAAGAGCACCCATCTGAGGACGCGGTTCGTTCACCTAGAGGCTTAATTAAAGGCCGCTCGCGAGAGCCTCGCGTTTTCCGCTCGGTTTTCACGAACAAAGGCTCTTTCAGTCGGTGATTTTCTTTTTGCCGCGTTTCACTGGGCCAGAACTCACTTCGAAAGCAACGCGAAACAGCAATGAGACGATGAAAAAGAGAAGGGGATGGAAGAGGTGGTAGTGATGGTGGTTGCGTTTCACGTAATTTTTCACGACACTTTTCTCTCTTTCTTTCTATTTTTCTCTCTCTCTCTCTCTCTCTCTCTCTCTCTCTTTCTCTAACAAAACTCTCTGGCAGCTTGTTATAACGAACTTTCGGAACTAGCCGAGATTTGCATGACATTACGCGCGGGGCGATATCGTAGCGTTCCGTTTAAAGGGGACTTTCGAGGAGTGCCTACCCTATAATTTACATAAACTACGCGCTCAAGAGCGACAAAACTGACTGCTCAGTGAACTCATAATTCTCTCGAATCACACCTTTCCCCGTTTCTCATATGTATATAACAGGGATATAGATATATTTGTAGCTATACTAGACATAGATGAATACATACATATATATATGTATGTGTGTGTATATATATATGTCTTTCAATATATCTTTCTTGTGTTTTTCTACGTCGATTTACTTTAAGATTCTATGGGACTTAATGGAACGTTCTTTCGAGTTATAAGTTCATCCAGAAAACTTGTATGTAACGTCGAACGTCGTTCCATTCGAACGAGTTCAATCGAGTGGCCAATCATCGATTTCGTACGACTCGAGCGAAGTTGTCCTCGTCTATCGGATTATCCGTTTTCCAATAGTAACGAAGAGTGCACGAAAACAGTGATGATGAAAGAGCATAGAAGAGAGAGAAAAATAGAGAAAGAGAGAGAGAGAGAGAGAGAGAGAGAGAGAGAGAAAACGGTGGCAAAGAAACCCGGCGGAAGAGCGCGTCTCTCGATATGTAATTAAACGTAATTAAATTAATTGGGCCACGAGACAATCAGGCCAATTACCGATAGCAATCAACGATCGCGACGATGCTTCTACGGTTAGAATCGCGGGACGAACGAGTGGCAACGTCATCCTCGCTGCACCCACGGCGCTTTTTTACTCGGATGACAAACCCCATTAATTACAGGGCCGCGATGCCGACCCTCTGAAATTAGCACCCTCGTACGCTCAGAACTGCCAATTTCAGGTAGTCTATCCTCGCGTTCCTCCATTTTCTCTCTCTCTCTCTCTCTTTCTCTTTCTCTCTCTCTTTCTCTGTTCTTTACGCACGCGCACTCACGCACGTATACACACTTACATATTCATCCTCTCTCTATCTCTCTCTCTCTCTCTATTACGTTTTCTTTCTATTTTTACTTTCACACAGATAATCTCGAATCGCGAGTTCGCACGCCTCTCGTTTTCCCTTCGTGTTGTGGTTTGTTCCCCCCCTCCCTCCCATTCTTCCTCTTTTCTTTCTCTTAACATTTTCTTTTTACCTTCCCATTTTTTTTTCTTACTCCTTTTTCTTTCTACATTTCCTTCCTTTTTTTTCTTTTTTTTTTTTTTTCTTTTTTTTCTTTCTACTGCGGAACCCCAAGCCCTTGAAACTTCGTTCGCGATTTATCCGAGATAAAGGGAATTACGTTAAGACCGGTTAATTTGTTTACGGAGACGCGATATTCACCTTGCGTCGACTCAACCACGAAAAAGAAGAGCTTTTAATGTTAATCCATGAAAATCAGTAATTGTACGTTGTCGGAATAGACGACGTCTAGTATCTATAAATAATACAACGTGTCTTTATCCGTCTCTCTTTATCACCTTCCTACGATTGCCTTGAGTATCTCTCTCTCTCTCTCTCTCTCTCTCTCCCTTTTTTTCTTTTTCTCTTTCTCTTTCTCCGTAGGAGCGTGTTTATGATTGCTGCCTTACATCGATATCGTATGATTAAATGATTATCCAGATTGATATCTTAATTGTCGGTGAACGATTTGTACGCTATTACAAGAGCCAATCGTTTCCGCATCTGGAAACGCTCACTTTCTCGCGCGAACGTTTTCACTTGTTAAGCGTTACCTGGTTCTGCTCAGCGAGCACAAAGTTGTTCCTCGTGACTAAGCGATTTGAGAAACGCGATCGTAAACGACGTTAAGATAAAAAAGAAAAGAAAAAAGAAAGGGAAATTTTTCTTTCATATATTCGAATACAATAAAATATATTGGTACGTAAAAGTCTAATCGAATTAAAATATCATTTCGAGAAGGAAAGTCCATTTAATAACTTCACGGATTAGTCGATATCACGTTGATGGCATATTAAAAAGCTACAAAGATGTTTGTCGGGGAATAGTAAAAAAAAAAAGAAAAAAGAAAAACGAAGAATAAAAAAAAAAGGGAGAAAAAAGAAAAAGAAGAAATATCAAAGATCGAAGGGTGAAAGTTCAAACGAGTCACTCGCAAAAATCCTCGCACCCCTCGATGGGGCTAGCTAGGAGTAACAGAAAATTATCGCGACCGCGTATCGTTCCCGCGAGAGGACTCTCTCTCTCTCTCTCTCTCTCTCTATCTCTCTTTCGTTTCGAGGGTGGTAGGTACATTACGCGTACGATGGACAAAAGAGAGATGGGGTTGGCGAGGAACGAAGAGAGGAGAAGGGGGTACGGGGAGATTTCTCGCGGTATTCGTTACTAATGGGCGTTCTATTTAGCAGCGCCCTTCGTCCTCAAGGGACGCGTCACGCGTCACTGCGCTCCCAGCGCATCTACGCAAGCACAATGCTTTTCGTCCTGGCAACGGGGCGAGTCTCTCTCTCTCTCTCTCTCTCTATCTCTCTGGTTTTCTCTGGACGTCAAAGAGAGAGAAGGAGAAAGAGTCCAGAAGTCAGGAAATCGCATATGTGTGCTTTCTGACTATGTTCATACAAACATCCATGCATTTTCTCTTTCTCCTTTTCCTTCCCTTTCTTTTTCTCATTCTCTTTCTCTCTATCTTTTTGAGCACGCGGTGACACTTTTCCAGAGGGTTGAACGTCGGTGTGCGCCCTCGATCAACGTCAATCAGCCGTTAAACAATGACGCGCCGTGCAAAGAGGATTTTATTGTATTGCGGAGAGAGCAAAGTTAGAGGCACAATGCGTTCTCCCATCGGGAACTCAAGTCAACCCCTCGAATGTTCTCCTTTTCTCTCTCTGTCTCTCTCTCTCTCTCTCTCTCTCTCTCTCTTTTCTCCTTTCTTTCTTGTTTTTTCTTTTCTCTTACTTTCTTTCTTTCTCCTTTTCTCTCTATCTATCTCTCTTTCTCTCTCTCTCTCTCCACTTTGCCCTTCTTTATCCTTCACTTTTGACATGGATCGCCAGAATCTGTCGGAGACTCATAGAATGCGCTTTTTTTTCTTTTTTCTTTTTCTCTTTTTAACGGAGATTGTTTTTATAACACGACTATGACGCGGTGATATGATACGGTTGACTCTTAGAGATTCAATATGTTAGTGTGTGCGTTCTTTCGTACGTTTATGCGTTTAGGTCTGACGTCGGGCACGTGTGCGAGACGGATCGTTCGATAAAAAGAGGCCGAACGACGGATGAATATCGTATACGAGTCTAGAAAAAAAAATAAAAAAAAAAGAAATAAAAGAAGAGATCGTCGATTCGTTTCGAGGACAAAAAAAGGGAGCTTCTACAATGGGATTAAAGAGATGTACTCTGAGGAAAAAGGGTAAAACGTTTGTTAGCACGAATCGAATCTCAACGTTAATTGTTTGACATTTAAACTATATTAAACTAAACTCGTAGAGATAGGGTCGAGAGATGAATTTGATTTATTCGAGTATATAATATGTATACGGTTTAGGATAGTTCATAAATATTTCAGTATCTAATTGAATCGAGAGGAAAATTCTCATGAATCGTTTTGTTTGCGTAAAGGGTGAAAGGAAGAAAGGAAGAAATAAAGAAAAAAAAAAAAAAAAAAAAGAAAAAGCAAAAAAGGGTGTCGCTTAGAGTCTAATGGCTCGTTTAAAGTGTTGACGCGTTGAAAACTTAAAGTCTAAAGTTTTTTTTTTTTAACAGTCGACGAGCTCGAAGAATGCTACTTTTCTAAGGATATTTACGAATGATCATTAAAATCTAAAAATAATTATTGTCTCAATCGCATATGGAAGATATGTATGATATATATATATATATATATATATATATATATATATATATATATATATATATTTAACGTATCTGTTTATGGATAAATATTTAAAAGTTAACCCACTTTCGTTGAACGAGTCGATACATTTATTTTATCGTATTACGTATATTGAACTTTCCCGTACGTCGTAAATCCGCTTACGCGTACGCTACACGTAAGCCGGGCCCGCCGCTTGTTGTTGGTGCGATATTCCAAAGTGAGTCACCAATTTCGCGTGGGTTCGTCGTTGTCGTCGTAGTTGTCGGCTACATCGAGAGAGCGGGTGTCCGTCTTGTTCTTTATCTACACCTTCGAGACTCGGCCGACCGGTAGACTCGGAATACATATGTATGTTTTTAGGGGCGGGAAGAGTGAGCGAACGAATATGTTAGTCGAAAGAAGACGAATAATCTGTTATGGGCGTCTTTTGATAAAGAAGAACGACGGATAAGGATGGAGAGAGAGAAAAATGAAGAGAGAGAGAGAGAGAGAGAGAGAGAGAGAGAAGACTAAAAGAGAGAGAAATACATACACGCACAATGCTAAGAGTATTGTGTTTTTGCCAACGAAAAGAAACGAAACCGCGGACCATGGCTTTTCTTCTAAAACAATACAACGTAGGTAGTAGCGTGGTACGCTGCAGTCTGAATCAATGCGTTCTCTTCTACCTCGCGTATCGCCTTTCGACGATTTTTCGCAAAGTACTTTAGTTCTGTCAGAAAATTCAACGAAGAGGGATTTTCGGTAGACGAAACAAAGCCGTCCATTCTTGAAGGGCCCGAGAATACTTGACTCATTCTACCGTACATTGTTGCGATTGCGGGTTACTTTGGAATGTAAGTAATATACGGAGATTTGAAGGTAGAGAAAGAAAAAGAAGTATTGACGTAGAAAGAAAAAGAGAGAGGGGGAGAGAGAGAGAGAGAGAGAAGTTATTGAAAGTTACCCTAGCTGGCCATTCGTATGTTTAATATTGTATAACAAACGTGAGAAATGTTTTTGCTTCTTTTGAAAATAGAGACTAGAGTTCATTCAATGAACACTCACTCCCATTGAAATAATTCAGAATGGTTTATAATTCGATGTAATAATATTTAACAAATTTAAAAATCAATCCTGTACAAATATTTGCCACGGCGCAAAATTTTCTTTATGTTTATGGTTTGAAAATGAGAAATTTTTTCATGCTCGAAATCTCGTGAGATTCGTTCAAAACGTATCGATAGCCTCAATATTAAAGCGATATATATATATATATATATTGTATATTATGTGTTGTATCATATATATATATATATATATATATATATTTACATGGATATATCGATACATTTATTAAAAAGGAGCAACGCGGGATAGTATTTTTCAATATACTCGCACACAATATTTACGACCTTGAACCGGCATGGCAGGTTTATAAGAGGACGCACGAACTGGTCTATGTATTATGCACATGCTCGCGAAGGGTGTAAAGGGTTTGGGGGGATAGGTAGAAAGGGGTTGGTTGTTGGAAGAACCGTCGTAATATTTACATGTATCTCTTGAGGATTTAGCTGAGAAGGATTTAAAGGATTTCAAGGATTTCGTAGACGTGAGAGAGACATTTGGCCTATACTAAAAGACAGACACGCAACACTTACTACGACGATCCTTTATCCTTTCGTTGGTATTCGAGAATGCGAGAAGTTTTCGTAAATGAAAATATGTTGTCAGACAACATTTTATTTTATTTTATTTTCACACTTTTCATACTTTTACCTACACAATGTATTATCATTTACCATGAAAAAATTTTTACAAATCAAATTAATAAATATAAGAAAATAATAATTATTTGTGTAATTTAAATATATAATTAAGAATCGTCGAACGTCGTACTATGATAAATTCTGATTGAAATTATTTATTATTCCGATGTTAGAGATAAAGGAGAGTCCGTCTATAATGGAAAGCTTTAATCGTTTCCAGGTACTGTTTACGTTGCTTCGTTAAGTAGACATTTATCTCCTTGGCGAACGATACGACGTTTTAATGTACACAAGGTCCAAAGGAGGTGTAAAACGACTTGACGTACGGAATGAGAAAGGAAGAAAGAGAGAGAAAGAGAGAGAAAGAGAGATCAAGAAAGAGACAGAGATCTCTTGAGAGGAAAGAACGAAAAGGAAAGGCGAGCATTCCCATGAAGTCATTGCCGGGCGTCGATGCAGCGTGCCAAAGTGTCGTTGACTATCGTACGCATGATAAACACTATCGCCGGGCAATAATCTTTCGTCGCATAAACGTCATTATTTACGAAATATAAATAAAAAAAAAAAAGGAGAAAAGAACAAGATAATAATAATAATAATAATAATAATAATAATAATAATAATAAATAATAATAATAATAATATGAAGAAAGCTTTTAGATTGCGCAAATCGCGTTCAGTTGAACATACTTACATACGTACACGTGTTTCTTTCTCCTTTTTTCCTTTCTCTGTCTATCTTATTCTACTTATCCCTACGTAATTTAGGTTCACGTTTGCAACGTGAATTATTTTCGTTCAACCGCGAAAAGAATTCCAAGTTACCTCGACCATATCGAGCGTCGACGCGACTGATATTCTTTGCGCCCCTGGATGCCGTTTTATCGCACTTGTTTTCGACACTTTTAACAATCTCGACTACCTGCTGCGAGAACTTACATTAGATTGCTCCGATAGTAACACATGTAGTAATGTATTTAATGAGAGAAATGTTTACTTTCGATATTTACTTTTTTCTTTTTTATTTTTTCTTTTTTCTTATTTCTTTATTTTTTTATTCTTTTTTTTTTTTTTTTTTTCTATCGAGCAAGAGACGGGGAAACAAGAAAAAGTATAAATTAACCCGAAAGAAATGCAGATACGTAAAGACATAGTTAATTAACGTCATGAACGAAGAAAGATGATCTCACGTTTCTCGTACATACATACATACATACATACATATGTGTACATGCGTATATACATACATATATACATGCACGAATACATGAGATAGCTATTTAAACGTGATGGACTTAGGCGAGCTTAAGTCGAATTAATTACACGAAACCTATTTAGTAGAATAAAACAAGATCTCTATTTCGATCTATCGGCGTATTCCCAATTAAATCTTTATCTCCGTTCGATCTTATCTTTCAATTACGCCAAGAAGAAAGTTGTATGAGATTCGTTGTTATACGTACGAATTGATTGGATGGGGTGGGAATGGAAGTGTGTGCGAGCGAGCGGGAAGAGGGAAAGTGGGTTAAAAAGGAAGACGCGTTAAAATCACCGTAGGAAATCGATATGAGAGCTTCTGTAGATCTTTCGACGATCTAAGAGACACGCCAATGAGTCGTTAACCGTACGAACGAGGGCGTAGAACGCACACGTAAGGCGAACAACGATCGTGATCATAATTCATGTACGGTATATCTCATGTCTTCCTGTCTTTCTATTCTTTTGTACGCTTAAAGGATAACTCCCGTATATATCTAGTCACGAGATATCGAAAGAAAAAAATATCTAAGATGAGGAAGAAACGGAATGATGCTAAATAGACTGGAAAGGATCGACAAGGTTTTATTCGATTTCGAACGATAGCCTTACGATCGGAATATGTAGAATGTAAAGATTACATGAGTGAACTCTGTTGGGCTATTCGACGCCCACGCTTGTATAGATTTTAACGATCGTAACGTAAACGCCGTTGGGTGTAAACGGCCAATAAAATAAACATGTACGCGAGCGCGTTGAAAACTGTTAAAGGGCAATTAAAATGTTAATAATTATTCTACATCGTAACGTAACTCTTAACTTTACATTTTGCACACGTATTCGTATTAATCCTGGAAATTTCGAATAATAAACCTTTTAGATTTTAACGAATTAAACGAGCCGTACGGAAGTACGATAGTAATACTTTTCTTTAATCTTTCTCATTGTGGATAGAATTTGCTCTCTCTCTCTCTCTCTCTCTTTCTTCCTCCCTTTCTCTCCTTTTTTGTTTTGTTTTGTTTTCTACCCCTTCGCTTTACACTGTACGAAAAAAAAAAAAAAAAAGCAAATGATATTAAAATATAATAATGATGAGAAAAACAAAAAAGAAAAAGAAAAAGAAAAAACAGGAAGAAAAATAAAATGTAGAAAAAATGGAATAGTAAGAAACTTTTATTCCATTGTTCTGGGCGAGATGAAGGAAAAGAAGAAAAAGACAAAAAGAAGAAGAAGAAGAAGAAGAAGAAAAAGAAGAAAAAGAAGAAAAATAAGAAGAAGAAGCAAAAATCTTGTTCGCATTCTCGAAGAGGCGTTTTCAATGACGATCCAGCGTGCCAACGCGTCGGCGAGCATAGCGCGAATGGCAAACGGCTATTGGAAGCTCATTGTAGACGAAGAGAGGGGAAGTAACTTCTTCCAAGAGGCTATTTTTATGGCACTTAGTCTTTCCGAGCGGCAACATGCTGGAACACTTGAAAAACACTTGTATGCATTCCGTTACGTTTACGCAACTATCGTTCGAGCATGCGAGAAACAGAGAAAGAAAGAAGAAAGTCTCAGTCTCAATGAGAGAATACGATCGTTCCTCTATTCTACAATTTCTAAAGTGGTTCTCCTTGATTTTTGTGTATATGATCTAGGCGTTCTACTTGACTAACTGTGCCATAGTTTACGTTAGAAAGAACTTAGTATGATACAACGTTATATAATGATATACGATATAACATAGAGAAAAATTAAAAGATGATGAATTTCATTCCATAATGTTTTCGTTGTGGAACGTGACAAATGATTTATATTAAATGATATAAATAATAATGACGATAAAGAATTGATACTTACCTTAATGTAACTAGCGGCAAGACGAACTTCTCATCATCATCATCATCATCATCATCATCATCATCATCATCTTCGCCGTACGAAGATCATAGGTTGTATTTATAAATCTCCATGGTATTCCAAGCGTTGAACTTCTTTTTCTTTTTTTCTTCCTTGTTTCTTTTTCTTTTTGCTTTTGTTTTCTTTCGTTTTGTTCTTTTTTTCTTTTTTTTGCTCTTTTTTTGCTTCTTTTTCCTTTTCTAAAGATAGGTTTACGGGACGCAATATCGATTTTCAACGATTTTCAACAAAAGTGATCATTGTACTGGTCGTGAGAGAACTGAAAATCCTAAGAGAGTTAAGTTCTCTAGAACATGGCGAATTAACCTGCGCGACGCTATACTCTAAGGAAAATTTATGACTCGGAAACTTTGTAACGACTAGCCAGCTTTTACTGATATGGAATTCAACACACGGCAACGGAGGTTTAAAGTCATTCAGAGTCGGTTGTCGGTGTTTCTTTTTTTCTTTCTTTCTCTCTCTCTCTCTCTCTCTCTCTCTCTCTCTCTCTCTCTTCTTTCTCTTCTTTTTTTTCTCGAACGTGTAGAAGTAAGAAAACGCGTGAAGTAAAGACGAGCTTATATTTACCTTGATTCTTACGGATGTTACGAGATATTCGTAGAATATAACGCAGAGAAAGAGAGTCAGGAAGATCGTCGACGATCTAACGCCTTGAGGCGTGGATAAAAAGGAAAAGTTGTCGAGTACCTACGCGGGACTCTACGGTAAGCGAATTACGTCGACATCGTATAGATGTTGAAAAAGGCTGTTGCGAAAAAGCTCGAGGGAAGAATCGTGGGTGGAGAAGTAGAAGTAGAAGAAGAAGAAGAAGAAGAAGAAGAAGAAGAAGAAGAAGAAGGAAAAGAAGAAGAAGAAGAAGAAGAAGAAGAAGAAGAAGTACACGCCCGACTGGTATCGACATTTCAAAATTGCAACGCTCGACGTCCATTGTCACCCATCTTCTCCGTCTTCGAGGCTTCCGTTAAGGTACGTAGTACCTACTTTCCCTCAAGAAAAATCGAGAAACGTTTCTGCAGCTTCCTTGAACCTGCTGCAGGAGATAGATGAAACGATGAGGAAAGGATGGGGGAAGGAGAAAGTACGGAGACAAGATAGAGTCGGAGTAATATATAGTATGTCGTAGCTGGCCTTAGCTACTACCTTCGAAGTTGGACGAAAAATTATTGGCAAAGTGTCGATAAGTGTTGTCGACTCTCTCTCTCTCTCTCTCTCTTTCTCTCTCTATGTATATATATATATATATATATATATATATATATATATATCGTCCCGTTTTTCGATTAGGTCTTTTATTAAATTCGTTTTCGTGATACTCTCTTTTCCACGATTTCGCTTGAAATTTCATCGGTTAAAACTGGAGAGGATATAAAAAAAAAAAAGGATAAAAATGAGTATAGATAATTGGCACGTAGACGTTATCTTGATGATCATGAACAAACAGAGAAAATAGGAATTTGCTGGAAGGAAAATCTCGGGAATCGACTATTTTCATGTCGTAACCAATGATGGGCTCAAAGCCAACTTCTCGTTGCACGTATTAGTAGTAGCAGTAGTAGTAGTAGTAGTAGTAGTAGTAGTAGTAGATGTTTCCTGACGTAGTTTTAGGGATTAAGGATCACTCGTATCGCATTAGTCTTAATTTATTTAAGCCCGTGAAGCGTGTCGTGATGTTCGAAGGATTTACGGATACAGATGTTTTAGTTGTTTCATTCGGAAAAGAAAGAAAAAAGAAAATAGAAAAAAGTAAAAAAAAAAAAAAAAAAGAAAAAATTTTTTTTAGGGAATACGGGAACGAGGTAAGAGATATAGTGTATCGATTAATCGATATTTTTTTTTTTTTGTATGTTTTTCTTTTTTTTCTTTTTTTTTTTCGAATGCCTGAGGTATACAAGAATATTTTATTCGTCGAAAGTAACAAATATACAATCCTTTCAAATAAATTGCGTCAATTTAAACCATATACTCTGTAATTAGTTCGTTTCACGCGATTATCCGTCGTCTCTTATTAACTCGATCGCGTTTAATTAATGAGCGAGCACGTGCATTTACGTTACGCACGGGCGTGTATTGTCGTACCTCTATACAATAAACGTATATAAAAAAGTGAACGCGATTTATAAATTGTCCGAAGCAAACATCAACGCAAGTGTGAACGCTTGCAAAAAACAGAGAGCTAGAATTTTGGCACGATTTTCTGAAAAATCAATCGAGTCACTCGCGCGTTCCTATATATCCGTGTAACAAATAGATAAAGTACAATTTTTTTTTTTTTTTTTTTTTTTTTTATTAGCCAAAACGCGGCATTAGCTTCTCTCTCTCTCTCTCTCTCTCTCTCACTCTCTCTCTCTAACTTTTTTTCTTTTCATTCCAACTTTGCCGCTAATTTTCATTCTTTCGTTCTTTTTTCCTTTTTCCATTCGCCAGTATTTACATATATATATATATATATATATATATATATATATATATATATGCAATATAATTATTATATTTATATAATACCTATACATATATATACATATATATATGTATATATATTTATATATATATATGTGTGTATATATATATATATATATATATATGTATAAATATGTTGTATATTAATATATAAACATCCATCGTTTCTCTAAATGGATTGATCCATCTGTATCTGCGCGCGTATCTCTTAGTACGTACGTATGTACACATATATCCATCTAAATGCACAGTCTCTAGTTAACTATCAGCCATGATTATACACGGGATTTTTTTTTAATCGGCCGTTCATTTCGAGATCGTCTTTCCGTCAATTAATCTTTTCCTACTCCTCTTTTCCTCTATCGTTTACGAGAGAAGAGAAGAGACAAGAATTCAGAATGATTAAGTCTCATATGATCATCTACGTTTCGTCTTCTCGCAATTTACGCTCTTATTTACAACAATAACAATGGCGTTAATACGGCGCAGAGGCGCGCGCGCGCGTGCACACACACACACACAAGTGTTAAGGCAGTGTTTTCGATGAGTTCGTTCGAAGAACCACCACGTGCTCCTTCTCCATTCGTCGTTATTATAACCGTAAATATCGATATCGTATATCGATTCCCGTATTCGTATCGTTATTTAATTTTTTCCTTTGTTTCTTTTTATTTTTTATAATTAATATTATTATTATTATAATTATTATTTCTTTTTTATTATTATTATTTACTTTTATTACTATTTATTATTATTATTATTATTATTATTATTATTATTATTATTTGTTTTATTTATTATTATTATTTTTTGCATTATCATTATTACTATTATTATTATTATTATTATTATTATTATAATTATAATTATTATTATAATTATTATTATTATTATTATTATTATTATTATTATTATTATTATTATTTCGAGGATCAGTTTCGATGATCGTAGGCGTCCACCGTGTTCGTAACTATCACTCACCGGCCAAGGGAACGTAACTTCGTTTGTAAAAGCAATTCGATGTGGTAACGCGTTCAAAGCCAGGGTCCAAGCTGTGCTTCCAAAATCGTAGCAGCATCGGTCCTTCCCATCACTCTCAAATGATTCAGGAGATCCGTGACAGCCGTTGGTTCTCTATGCCTTGCCTCCCATAAATCGAGAATGTGTTCCGTTGGGCTCGACTTAGTTGCAAAGTAGTTTATGTACCTGCGACAGGAGCAACGAGAATCCCGTCTAAAGTGATTATTAAGAAGGCAACCGCGACGATAGATAAATCGATTGATCATTAACACAAGAAAAGAAAGAAAGAAAAAAGAAAAAAGAAAAAACAAGGAGGAAGAAAAAAAAAGAGAGAAGGAAAAAATTAATAACGTTGTCAAGCGAGTAAACGTGCCCTGAGATTTTTCTCTTAAACCGTACGAAGAATCATTAGCCGTACAACGACTGAATGTCGATTGAGATAATGAAAGGGGAACAACCGATTAAGAGGATTTCTTTCCTTTTTTTTCTTTTTTTTCTTCTTCTTCGTTGATCGGATACAAGAACTAAACGGGTTTACGTTACGTGAAGAGAGGAGCACGGTGTACATACGTATCTTCGTTGTATCTCCCGGAGGGTCGGCAATGAAAGAAAAACTCATTATCGCGTGACTAAGCGGAAAGATGAGTTAATGAGAAAAAGATAGTTGTAGTGATCTAGTTTCTAGTGTCTAGAGATAAGTAACCAAAATAAGGGTCTAACGTCGAATGAAATAAATAATAGCTTAGGGTGAGAATCGTACAGTTCCATTAAAGTTTCGTTCTTAAGCGTGAATAGAGATGGAGGCAAGTGTATTACCAACCTGTCAACCTGTAGTCTCTGAGCCAACATTCTCCAGTCGTTGCCCAAAGCGTTAGGAGGGTCGAGGCACTGGCAGAGTTGTTTCCTGAGAGACCTGGTGAACCGAAACGGTCTGAGGGCGGTTGAATCCGTGGTTGCGTTATTAGCATGTCCACTGCTGACGACGGTCACTTCCCTGAGAGGTCTGGTAACGCTGCCGGATGAGATCAGTTGCTTCGCGCCGTCGTAAACGATCCTGAAGACTTGCCTGGTGTCGGAATTGCCTTGCGAGACCTGTAGCTTGTAGCTTCTGGTTGTCGTCGGGCCAAAGGCTGTGTCTAAACCGAAGGTCACGTGTTTCGTGTTCTCCTGACAATTCCAAACGTCTCTGAAGGAGAGCTCTTGACGCTCGGTTGGCGATTTGCTCTGCCATTCGTTCCCGACTTCCTCGAGACTAACGCAAAGAGGATCCCCGTTGTCTTGGAACATGAGCGTACGTGGCTTGTCCAACAAGTAACCTCTGATTTGCGACTCCCTGTCGACGATCGCCTTTGTAGCAGCCTTCGTGTCCTCAACGGCGTAGACCCTGACGCAACACTGGCCAGCTTGGCTAGCGAACAATGCTAATCTCAGTCTCTTAGTGGCTATCGAGTTCTCGCAACTCTGACCTGCGAGAACGTAACCTCTGAGTTGCTCCGTCACGATAAACGCTTCCGCGTGATCGAGCTGCGTAAAGAGCGGCGTGTTGATCGTTTCGTTGCCCAATGTCAACACTCTGCTCCACGTCACCACCTGATGATCCTTCGTCGACGACATCGACGAGCTCTCCTCGACGTTCAGATTGTCCGAGGCCCATACGCTCAGCTCCCAGGTCGCGGGATGCAACATTGCGCAGTGTTCGAATTGTAGGATCACAGGTTTATTGAAGGACGCCCTAGATGGGCCACAGGTCACCACCGCTGATAGCTGCGTTATTCCGTCTGCGAGGACAAAACGAGTGTCTTTTCGATTTTGTGACAAAAATGAGCATTTCTAAATATCGATAATGATCTCGATATAAATCATTATACCGTTAACGGATAATCATTAAACATCAATCGCTGTCGATAAATTTAACGTTTCGTCGATGAGTTTACTTTCGCATGTACACGTAAATACATAAACGTAATCCAAATTCGACGCGTAACTGACGTACGAAACAGCAGAGGGCTCTCTTTTTCTTTTTTGTCTTTTTTTTTTTTACTTCTTCTCGAATCAATTAAACGCAAAATAAACGTCGATCATAATTTATTATTTTATTTTATTCTTTATTTATTTTTCTTTTCTTTTTATTTATTTATTTATTTATTTTTTTGTTTGTTTGTTTTTTCTTCAATGCCGTTCAAATTTTCACGGCCGCGGACAGATACAATAAATGCTCTCACGTCGATAGCAACAATTGACGTTCACTATTACCGTGAATATTACGTCAGGCAATCTCTCGAACGCGACTCGACGAAATTAGAGTGCTAATTTGATTTATCGACATTGTGAAAGGGGCTGCACGGAGATATCGGTGGGAGCGAGATAAAAGCTATAATGCGATCGAATTCGTTCGGGGAAATGTTAGCTTTTTCGTTGTCACGACTTTAAAGGGGGAATGTCGGAATGACAACGTGTTCTATCTTTCCTTTCGTTTATTATATTTTGTTTCTTTTCCCCATCTCGTTTTTCATTCTTTTTTTTTTTTTTCACACTTACCAGGTAATCTAGGCCTAAAGCGATCCTCGTTGAGAACCGCCAAATAGAGTTCCTCTCTGAGTGGCTTTGGTACTGCTCCTTCGGGTACCGACATTGAAATTCCAGAATCCGGAAGGACCAATAATGCACCTCGAGTGTTGACAGCAGCTCTCGCTACGTTTCCAGCTTCGAGCTTGGGTAACCTGACGCTTTCGGAGGCAACGTTGTAAGTAGAGTCCGAGGATGGATATGAACTAGTGACGCTGTTCTCGCTGTCGGAATGAATCTGCTTGTCGCTGCAAGACTCTTGCGTCGATGTCGAAGGAGTTGGTGACATCGGGGATGGTTGGGGGGCGATCGATAGGTGCGGCACGTCGTAATGGTGCTCCGAGAGGGATCTCGACATCGACAGCTTCGGGTCGAAAGGATACTCGTAACAGGCCGGCACGCTCGTCGCCGTCACGTCCGGTTGTAGGCTCAACTTCTTGTCCTGGTCCGGGAAGAACTCCGGCTGGAATTCTGAAACGCACACGGCCGAGGCACGGCTCGTGGGTATCTCTGCGCGCTGCGGACAGATCCCGGCAACGATACTGTTCCGATTCTCTTACGCATCTCAACTTACCGGGATACCTCGCAAAGTCCTTATTGCAATTTTAACGCTTACGAGAATCTAATGGTTACCTAGTTGATATGCCATTTAAATGATACTTTTAAATCTTCACGGACGTCGTAAATTTTATCTCGAGATCGTACAAAGAGAAAAGGTGAGAGTAAGAGAGAGAAAGAGTATGAGAGAAAGAGAGAGAGAGAGAGAGATATCTTTATTACGATCGTAACTCCATACACATAGGTACGTACGTATTACGAATTATATTAATTTAAATCTTAAAAGTGCGTAAGGACTTTACAAAGATCCTGCGTTACCAGATAAGCACTCGCGCCCCGTACTTTACCGATGTTCAACGATGTTTCCACATAGAGTATACAGTTTTATGATCTCTTTTATAGTTAATACGAGAGATATTAGAAGAAAGATTAGAAGAGGGGGAAGAAAGGGGGAGGGGGCGGGAAAAAGTAGAAACGCGTTAGAAACAGCAGACAAGTGTTTTGCATGTGTATTAATGCATTCCAAAAGCGTTCACAACGATAGAGACGAACAACTTATGTGAAAAATTGAAAGATGGAAAATAGGAGCGAGTGCTTTTGGATTAATCAAGCTTCGAAATAGTATCTTGCCTGCTTTTTTTTTTCTTTTTCTTTTTTTTTTTTTCTTTTTTTTTATTTCTTTTGTTTCGCCGTTCAAGCGAAAATAGGAGCGATAGAAGCAAAAACAGAAGATTGAGGAACAAATTCGAGAAGAAAGGAACCGAATGATCTCTTCTTTTTTTTTTTTGATTCTTTTGTCTTGTTTTTTTTTTTTTTTTACCTCTTTCGAAATGCTTACCATTGCGTGCCATGGAGTAGAGAGAATGATCTCGACCTTTTCTTCGTAATAGTCTTGCCAAGAAAAATGCTAATCCACCGATGACGACGCAAGCCACGGTTAATCCGATATAAAGAGCCACGTCCATCTGACGATTCGCTGCAATCAAAGAGGAAAAAAAGAAAAATACAAATCTCGAGACATTGTTATATATCGAAATAATAAAATTAATAGAGTAATTTAAATAATCTTGATAATACACGGATTCAAATGTTAGGACGGACGTAAAATCAAATAGATTTATCAATGTACGTCGTATGAATATTCAAACGTTTCCTGCATTATACATTTTGCTTTATGGTATATGTATTTAATTGAAACGTTTGTTGCATATGTAGTCATATATTATATGTATATGTCAACGATATGAACGTTTCAATTCCATTGTACACGGATTTACGTGTGGCTTGAATTAGACATATATATATATATATATATATATATATATATATATATATATCTACTTTCATATATGTATACATCTATTTTATATATATATATGTATATATGGAAGAAGATCGAGATGATACGTACATACATATATATATACATATATATGTATACATAATGCAACAGTAATATAGAAAAGTAGTTTTCCAGATAGTAGAATCATCGAAATAGGTGTCTTCTCGTTACTCGAAGTGCACACAAGAGACGTGAATAACTCTCGCGAATGCAAAAGCCCGGTCGTCCACGTTTCTCAAAAAAAAACAGGAAAAAAAAAAAAGAAAAAGAAAGAAAGAAAAAAAAAATGAAAAATAAAAAAAAAACGTCGTCGGTGTCAGCTCATGAATATTTTATAGGCGAACTTTTATTTGTTCTCCGGTCTTCTCTTTGCCCGAGAGAGAGAGAGAGAGAGAGAGAGAGAGAGAGAGATAGGAGGGAGACTTTCTTTCACACGGATCTCTACACCGTACACAAAGATGTCGTTTCAGAACGTTAAACGTTTCTCGTGTCGCTAAATATTACGAGAAGTCGTAGAAAACTTTTAAGGTTCCTCGTCGTTCAACGTCGGCTCGGTTATATGCACATTTCCCCCCTATTCGTACTACCGGGATGATTCTCATTTTATTATTTTACAACGCGTCGTTATTTTCTAAACCAATAAAAATCGAGATCGGTTTATTATTATGGCCATTAACACGGACGATAAAAAATTTGATTGCTTAAAGGGTATGAGAATGTAATATAACATAATTTTTAAATTACCAACTAACTGGCATTGATATTTGTTACAAATGAACGAACGACGTGAGAAACTATAAAACGAATCGAATTGTTTATAACACGTTTTGAAAAGCTCGAAGACGTATGAATGAATTAAGGGAAAAATGATAAGAAACGTTTTTACGGATGGACCATTTGAGGAAAGAAAGAAAGAAAGAAAGAATAAATGAAAAAAAAAAAAAAAAGATAAAAGAAAGAAGAGAGAACTAAAAAAAAAAAAAAAAAGAAAAATAAAAAGAAAAATGGGAGAAGAATTTATTCCTGCTCTCTCCCCTCCCATCACACATTTGCATTAAGACGCATTTAAATATTAAACACTATTTATAAGCTCGGCGCGTATCTATCTACTACTATTCGAGATTTATTTCAACGATTTCGAATATCCCTATGGCCATAAAAATTGTCACAAGAAATTCCTCAAGGAACAGGCGGGCAGCAGTAGTAGAACAGCAGCAGCGACAGCATCCCTACTCTCTACAAAACACCGTTAAGCTTCTTCCAATTTTAGAATGTCAAAGCCATACGAGGTTGTAACCCTGGTACGTGACTTTCGGGGCCCTGACTTTTTCTCTTTCTTTTCCTATTCCTCCTCTCTCATAGGATCATGTGCGTCTCGTTTTCGTGTGTATACGTTACTCTTCTCTTCTCTCTCTCTCTCTCTCTCTCTCTCTCTTTCTATCTCTCTCCTTAGAAAGACACGTGCCTCGAACGTCAATATCACCGCGCGAACGTCGAAAACGAGTAACATCGTTCGAAAGTCGGAAGGAAAGATTTTCAAAACGCAATAGTTCCACATCGTTACACGCAGGACGTAGGAAAATGAGATCGGAAGTGCGTGTGCTGCTTTCACCCTATCTCCAAGACACTCTTGCGGTCGTACGTGCGAGAGCGCACGTACTTGTGTATGTATGTATGTCTGCCATGTGTATGTGTGTATGAGAAAGAGAGATACAGTATGAGAGAGAGAGAGAGAGAGAGAGAGAGAAAGTAACTTCTGTTGGGGATGCCACGATTTATTTTCTTAACCACGATCGATTTACGTTCGGACGCATCTGTGCCGCGACGTCGTACGTAACATGACATAGCTTATCTATATAGGATGTCCCATTTTAATCGATAATAAGAACATACATTATACAACTTTTCTTTTTGTTTTTGTCGATATTAGCGTCGATTAAAATACGACATTTTTTTTTTCTTTCTTTCTTACTTTTATAAATTAATAAAACGAATTAAGCGAATTTTTTGTTTTTTTTTTTTTTTTGCAAATCTCTTTAATGGAATTTAACTGAAGGACAAGTGTTTAATTTCGCGTATACGTTGGAAGTTTTTTATTTTTCGATACATCATTTCTCTTGTACTTTAAAGGTACTTTTCGAAAAATCGAAGTCACTACGGAATTCAAGGAGGATAGATTGGCCCCCCCCCTTCATTTTTTCTTTTCCTTTTCGTACCCCTCTCTCTCTCTCTCTCCTGTCTCGTCTCGATGTCTCACAGAAGCGTAGGTATATGTTCGAGACCACGGCACAGGATAATGGCACTTTATTTGCATGCACGATCAATTTCCCCCAACCATCGTAAGGGCGTAACGGCTACCGATTACATAATTTTCTTCGATATTAAAGGCAGCCCTTGCCGAGGTACACGAAGGGACCGAAGGGAGCCGTATAGGTCGAGCGAGCCTACGCGTATATCGCGTGCAACTTTGATGTGCCCTCGCTCGATAGAATCGTTGAGATTCATGGAGAAAGAGAGAGAGAGAGAGAGAGAGAGAGAGAGAGAAGGGTTTCGTTCTAGCGACTGCATCTACGCGGACCACCCTCGAGACTACCACCAGCTATATAGGCTCATTGTTACGATTGTTTGGCTCTGTAAAGCTCGAAGGGATCCATCCGATCGTTCTCCCAGAACTCCCTTCTACTTTCCCAGCGTCAATAATTAACCAGTCGCGTAATTAAATGTAAATATTCGAAAAAGAGTTTACGCGTAGCGTAACTCCTACCCTTCGATGGAAACATTCTCTCTCTCTCTCTCTTTCCCTCTCTCTCTCTCTCTCTCTCTCTCTCTCTTTTCTCCCTCCCATCAGTTTATACTTACTTGGCACAGGCTCGTATATCGAATCTCATAAAAGAAACAACTTCTTAAGATTTCCTACGAAGTTTTCCGCTTTCTCCATTCTAGGGTATTCAAAATCACGTTTAACCAAGGGAATTAGAGACCTAACGAATTTACATTTACCCTTAGGCGATACCTCTTTCCTCTCTTCTTCCCTACCTATACTTACCTACCTGGTATTGACTTCCTTCTACCTTCCTTCCTCCTCATCATCATCATTCTCTTTCTCTTCTCATTTTCCTTATTTCAACGTTCTTTCGTAATTTTAATAATCTTTCGTATATTAACAGTA
Source organism: Vespa crabro (assembly GCF_910589235.1). Taxonomy (NCBI): domain Eukaryota; kingdom Metazoa; phylum Arthropoda; class Insecta; order Hymenoptera; family Vespidae; genus Vespa; species Vespa crabro. Next base: position 12,393,252 of record NC_060957.1, read on the forward strand.
TCTACATAGTACCTACATAATTACATATTGATCAAGGCTATTTACTAAGTCGATTCTCTTATTACTTCGCTTTAAACTCGTCGATTAAATCTTTCTCAAGATGAATAAAATATGTTAAGTACGATTCGAGAATCGGTATCAGATCGGAAAGAAATATATAAGTGTACGGTGTAGTTGGGAATATAAATGGCGTTCACCGGGCGTGAAGAATCCATCCAAGAATGTCGTACGACGGGTTAAGGACATTTTCTTCGCGGTTGGATGGTCGCACCCTGACTGTCATACCATTTAGAACTTCTACCTAACTACTTTGGCTCCTTTGCTCGTATTTTTCTGTTTGTATGTATATATATATATATATATGTGTGTGTGTGTGTGTGTGTTTGTGTATATGTGTGTCCTTTTTTTCCCCTATCTGTTCGTTTATTTGTTTACTTTTTCGTTTTGTTCTTTTTTTCCCCTCTTTTTGCTCCTTCTTTTTTTTTTTTGTTTCCCGTTCTTCTTGGTCATGTGCCCGTACTTTTCTCTTATACCACAATACTTTTTCATCATTTCCTTTTCCTTTCCTCGAGCTCGTAATAACGTCTCCTCGCTTCTCCGCAAGCATATATACAAATCCGGAACGAATTGGAGGAGGGTCGGTACATCGCGCGAATCACGGCTTATCTAATCGAGAGAGACTTCCCTCTTGGACTCTTGCAAACGCACCGTGACGAGGAACGCGCGTGCGAATGAAATATGCGACGAAAGAGAATTAACGGGTCAGAGAGACAGAGAAAGAAAGAGAGAGATAGAGAGAGAAAAAAAGAGAGATCTAGGAGTGGCATTGTCGCGTGTGTATATATATATATATATATATATATATATATACATACACACACATATATTTCTTGAACAAAACTTTTTTTTTTAACACTCACCTTCTTCTGTCAAATGCGCGCCACCCATCTTCGCGTTGCCAACTGCAACAAATAATATTCATGATTGTGTCTTTAAATCTGTTCTCTGATATGTTCAGAAATTTCGTTTTTGCATGTTTATATATATATATTTTCTTTTTTTTTTGTTTTTTTTTTTTTTTTGAAGAAGAAGAAGAAGAAGAAAATGAGGAATTTAAAAAACTTTTCTATGTTAATTTTTGTATATAGGAGAATAAAAAAATATTTATAAGTAACTTCATGTCTCGCGTGACTTACCATTGCATATGCCGCCGGTGCAATTGGCCACGCTTATATCTTTGCCCTGACATGAACGGCCACCGTGGCTCGGAGGCGGCTCGTCGCACGATCTCCTTCTGGTGTGCGTGCAGTCGCTCCCGCATATGGACCACGCCGACCATCTGGACCATCCACCGTCGACGACTGGTACAAAAAGAAAAAAATAGAAAAGTGTATCTCGTAAAGTCGTTAAAGCGGCAATGCTTTCGATCGATACTACGAGAGCTCGATAAAAAAGTTCGACGAGCTTCTTGTAAAAGCATTATTCTCGTTGGTGGCTTTATTGCCGTTTAATCTGCTCGAACGTTTACTTTTTCCTTTTTGTTTTCCTTTTTACTTTCCTTTTTTTTTCTCCCCCGGAAAAGACATTTGCTCGTTGATGCACCTTTGATAAATTGATTTATACATACATACATATATATATATATATATATATATATATATATATATATATGTGCATCTGTCCTTGTTTTTTTTTTACGATCTTACGTTCGACAACAAAAGGATAAGTATGTTAAAAAAAAAAAAAAAAGAAAAGAAAGAAAAGAAAAGGCGGCCGAGTCGTTATAAATAAATACTTACCCATAGTATTGGTGAATTCCTCCAATGCGCCCGCTGTTCCGACATAAGCAGCAGAAAAGAAGAAAGAAGAAAAAGCGTTACGCGAGTACTCAACGAGAGTCGAGTTTTCGCGACGGAAAATATACGGATATTAGCTCTATGCTTAAACGTGAATGCATGTAACGTGCAGGTGTTTTTGAAATGTCGCAAACCTTTTGGAAAGGTGAATGCTGGTAAAGAGACCCTCTGGCATAAGATGACCGCGAAGACGTAAGAGATGCTTGTACGAAAGAGAGAGAGAGAGAGAGAGAGAAAACGATCGTAAATCAAGCGAGAGAGTTTCCTCTACTCGGCATTGGTAATATCGGCCCGCCAAGGCAAAACCTGCTTGAGCCTGACGTCTACGCGACACGGACTAGGATAAGAAGAGGAAGACGACACCACCGCCAACGCTTGCTTACACATTAACTATCTTCAAAGACGTCGCCTAAGGTATAGAACGTAGCAAAATTGCAAAAGGATAGGCAAGAAAGAGATAGGTAGATATATATATATATATATATATATATATATATATAGAGAGAGAGAGAGAGAGAGAGAGAGAAGAAACCCCCCACAAAGCTGAAAGCACGTCGACGTTAGTAAGCGAATTGTGAGAGCTTTTTATGAGGCACACGTGAGATGATGGGTATTACATTGAGAAGATTTTTCATCGAACGACCACACGCACGATTACCATTATCATTTACCATTGAATCACGATATAAGCGATTGTTATCGGAAGCGTAAAGCAGCGATTGAAATAACCGCTTGTCATTGTCGCATGGTGGATCATTGGACTCACCAGGACAGGCAGTGTTGCAATCCATTTTCTGCTGACTTGGACCGAGACAAGGTTGACCACCGTTCATAGGTGCCGGATTCGTGCACGTTCTCGTTCTTTTCTGGCCACCTTTCGCGCATCTCGAATGACATTCCGACCAGGCAGACCAGGAAGACCAACCACCGTTCACTGCGAACATAGTAATTAATGACTCATCGTTTGGCGATAATTGGGATATACGAACGTTTGCCGTATGAAATGTTAATTGGAGAATATTTAATCTTACGGTATACTGTTAGGCTAACTGGATCGCTTAATCGTTTTGCCGCGATGTTCTCAGCCACACATGTATAATTAGCCTGATGGCTGAGTTTTGCTTGGCCAACAAGAAGATGTCCTTCGCTGGATACCAAAAGAGTGTCCGAGTCAGCATCAACTGGAACGTTGTTTCTCAGCCAATAGACTCTTGGAGGTGGCACACCGAGAGGTGCCAGACATCGAAGTTCGGTACTATGACCAGCTTCGACCGAAACGGAATATGGCGGTGACTCGAATTGCTTCTTCAGATCTGAAAAAATAATCGTTCCTTGTTGTCGATAAAACGAGATAAACGACATACTAATCCTTATTGGAGGGGCAGGGTTGGGGGGGGGGGGCAGACGAGGAATACAAAGTTCTTATCAGGGTTCTGAGAGAAAAATTTGACATTAAGGCTACTTTAAATTCTATTTGAAAATGTATGCATTTCGGTGATTCTGTTAAACGAAACTTTGTCCGCTTCATTAGTTGCGTAACTCTAAAATTGAACAAGTGGTTCTTCCCTAAATTGATTCTCTTAGGAACTCCTCCGCTGACGCTCGTCGCATTGTCTTCTGTTAAGGAGCGGAATTAAATAATGACATCACTGCCAAGAGAATCAAGATAATTACGAGGGGCGGAGGACGAAGTAAGGCAAAAGTCGTTCTCCTCTCTCTCTCTCTCTCTCTCGTGAATGATCGTATCGTATTCTTAAAGTTTCATCCTCACGGGTCCAAGATTAGATACTTATTTTTTTTTTTGTTTGTTTTTTTTTTTTTGACGTACTAATAATAAGAAAAAGCAATACTTACAAGCAACATCGATCACCGCTGGTTGACTCTTGATCTGTCCTGAACCAGACCAAGCGATGCACTCGCACTTGAACTTGTCTTTTCCGAAATACTCCTCTATGTGGTCCCTGGTAACATTTAACTCGCAATCGACGATCCTAGTTCCCGTATGAGGATCAACGAAGTCTTGTTGAACCGAATCATCCGCTCTGTCGTTGTTACAACGAAAATATATTTGCAATGCGTGTGCCGCTTTGCAACGAAGAGTGGCAGGTTTGTTCTTAACGACGAAGGAGTCGACCGGTTCCGTTAAAAATACCGGAAGATGTCCGCCACCTTCCGATATCAGTTCAGTGTCACTGGCGATGGTAGCCGAAGGCACGTCATCCTCCTCGAGGAGATATGAATCCTCATCCTCCGCCGCGTCCTCGCCTTCTGAAACGTATAGAAACGAAACATTTTAAAGGCGATCGACAAAAGATAATATCAATTCGCCGAGTATGATACGAGTAAAATCTCTGAATCGTTAATGCGATAGACTCGAATCAATCGGCGTATCGGCCAATACATAATAAATTCGTGAAATCCGATTATCGGATTACTGTTGCCGAGCGGACTAATGAAAAAATGGCACTGCAGTCAGTCATTTGAATACTAAACAGTTCGATAATGGCGCTTGGCGATAGTAAAATACGTAGGATCTCGAGTCATTAATTCCATCCTGAATGTTATTCACGTAGCGTACCTATCGGAATCGTGAAAATTCTATATTCGCTTGTCAACAATACCGTGCCTCCTGGTAAATCCTGACGGGACGGCCGGCTATTAATGCCGCAGCTTCGCAGTACTCCGGTCTCGTAGTTCTAACGCGTTGGCTCCGAACAATCGTGGTACTGCAACTGCAGTAATGAATTTTCGGATTTACGCGGCGCCACCGGTGCACCGAGCTCGATGTATTTTCCGCCAACGAGTGGTTAGACCTTTATCCCCGTGCGACATTTGGCCGGGGGCCACACTTTTCATCGCGATAACCGTGTGCCACCTACCTTCTCCCACTCCTCCTCCTCCTCCTCCTCTTTCTCTTCTTCCACCTCATCCTCATTCTCATCCTATATCTCACACTTCGTCGCCAACGAAACTCGCGAATTTTCCAAAAACGAAACGCGATCAACTCACTTCTATTTTCTCTTTTATCCTCACTTCCTGCCTCTTTTTTCCTCTTACATACACACATATATATATATATATATATATATATATATATATACATCCATAAACCCTCTTGATTTGTTAATACGTGTCCTGTCAGATTTCCGGCTTTGTGGAATACGATCGATATCATAAAAACGAGAAAGAATGTAACGTCGACAGAATAGTCGACGGTGAACGAATTTAAAAAGAGAAAGAGAGAAAGAGAGAGAGAGAGAGAGAGATAGAGAGAGATTGACCACACTTTTTACGCTTTTATTAAAAAATCTCTACGGTCTATCTCTGATACGATATTTTTATGGAAATCATTGTGTGCCTCAAAGACTATAAAGTTCTGTATTCGTAATGTGCTCGTATAGATGTCGAATCATCGTGTGCTATGAGAGAGATAGAAAGAGAAAGAATGCGAGAGTAAGAGAGAGAGAGAGAGAGAGAGAGAGAGAGATTTTTTCCTATTCCATTTGGACACACGATGTCTCTCGATTTCTCCGTCTGCGTCTTTGCGGAAACTTCCAGCTCTGGTATAAAAGTATCTCGGCGAACGTTTTAACGTACTTTCAATATTACAAAACTTTCCGATCGATAGAAAAAGAAAAAGTAGAAGAAAAAGAAGAAGAAGAAGAAGAAGAGGAGGAGGAGGAAGAAGAAGAAGATCTCTCTCGGATGGATTTTAATAAGCGCTTGCTCTCCTCTCAATGCCTCCATCGAAGAAACGCCCTTTTCGCTGTTTCATTATGAACGATGAGTAGGTACACCCTCGAACCTGAAACTCTCGGCCATTTATCACGCAAAAGTATTCGAAACGAACGTTCGAAACTGGGATGAAAGAGTTATTTAAAAATTAATGATATGCAAATCGAATACTTTCGAATATATTCTTTATGATAAACGAGATATTATTATCGTTATATTGTTAGTTCGAATTATATCCGACATAGTTTTCTATATGATTCCATCGATTCGACGTTCGATTCTCGTTTGAAAATTGAGAACAAGTATTGAACGTGTACATTGATATCTCTATCGTTCAAGAACATTCGTTTCGACAAAATTGACGATGGTCGAGGAGAGTCAATGGAGTCTTGGTATCTTAGTACTTTGACGTCGTTACGCATCGTTCCTATGCAAATTCAACGTGAACCTCTTGGTATCTAGGACAAACCGATAGGCCGATACACTCAACCACTTCTCTTATCGATAACGACGTATCCTATGTT
>NC_060957.1:12404366-12441866 GCF_910589235.1 Vespa crabro
GTAGAACACAATCGTACTATATAATTAACAATCATTTCTTTCAGAGTTACGTCGTATTTATCGTATACATTCTAAATGCTTCAACAGTTTTCTATAGTGTCGCTCTTTTGTTATTTGCTACTTTTCTCTTTTTTTGTTTTTGTCTTTTTTGTTTTTGTTTTTGCGGACGATGAACTCATAAATGCATTTAAAGATAAAATGGAAAAAAGAAGAAGACAAAGAAAAAACAATCAGCATTACCCTTTTTGACATGAGCAAAACCTGTAAAAATGTTCTCGATGAATTTTATATATATATATATGGCTTTGACAGTACCATATTATTTCGTTTCCAATTGCTACGTTCACAAAAGGTTTAAATACCTAGAATAGAATCTAAATCCAGCAGCATCGTGCAGAGAGCACTATAGACAATTATTTTCAACGAAGAAACGGCACGCGATTCGATCGGGAACAACTCACCGGCTTTCAAAGTGTTATTACGAAGGCTGCGTTTCCGGTTTATCGCGCACGATCGTGAACATAGACGGCGCCGCGACACGATAATTTCTATCGTGTGTCGACGCACCGAGCCGTAATCGTTTTCAGTTGGATAAAAAAAAAAAGAAAAAAAAGAAAGAGTGCCTTCGTGTATTTACGAAACGCGTTGAGAAGGAAAGAAAGAAAGAAAGAACGAAAGAGAGAGAGAGAGAGAGAGAGAGAGAGGGAGAGAAAAAGAAAAAGAGAGAAAATTTTCGCACGCGACACCATAGTAGGTACCCTTATATACCTCAATTACGTATTCGTGCTTGAAAGTTTACATGTATTCGTGTATGCGTTTAATATATGATTATCCGTAGGCAAGTTGCACAATCGAATAGGTAAACGATGCATTCTATAGTATTTGATCGAGAGGGGCCATCGTTTCCGTTCGACCTCGCATTCCGCGTCCGGTACGTCGAGTTTTCTTGGCGCCAGTGAATTTTTTCTCTTTCTTTCTTTCTTCTTTTTCCTTTTTTCTTTTTTTTGCTTTTTGTCTTTTTTTTTTTCTTCTGTTTTTTTTCTTTTTTCTTTTTTTTTTCTTCTTTTTTAATAAACGTCCTTCGCGTCGCGAGCAACGAACAGTTCCCATCGGTGTTCCCATTTGCATATGTCGCTCGAGTTTTCATTTAAGAAAATCTGAACGCCATCGAGACGTCCTGTCCGGTTTCATTTAATTATTTCATACATGCGACATCGTTCGATAATAATCTTCAAAGAAATCTCATAAAGCTGTTGGACGATGCTGTCCTGTGTCTACAGTGGGTATGAAAAAGGAAAAAGAGAAAGAAAAAGAAAAAAGCTCCCGTCGTATGAACAAAAAAAAAAAAAGACAAAGAAAAAGAAAAAAGAGAAAAAGAAAAGAAACGAAAAGAAAAGAAGAAACGAAAACGGGAAACAAAAGCAACAAAAAAGAAAAATATTTTCCAGCCCAAAGAAGAAAGGCAGGAAAAAAGGAAAACAAGAAAAACTAAAAAGAAAAAAAAAAAAAAAAAAAAAAAAAAAAAAGAAAAAAAGAAAGTCGAAAAAAAATCGATAATCAGATTAGCTTTTAAGGAGAACGGTTAGACACATTTAGTGGAACGTTTAATATTCTTGAATTAAAACGGTGGACAAGGAGACGAGACAGTAAAACCGGTTGATTCTCAAGGTACGCTCGTGAAAATATATCTCGAGCATATACTGGACTTAATCTACATGATGGGGTAGGGGGAGGAGGAGGAAGAGGAGGAGGAGGAGGAGGAGAGGAGAGGAAAGGAGGAGGGTGCTAAGGGGAAATAAAGAGTAATATATGGTAACTATTCTCGAGTTCCTTGCTTTGTGGGAACTCGTTCTTGGACGATCTAATCGAATGAAATCGATCGATCTATATTCCACGATTTCTCGATCACGCCCAATATCAAAGATCTCATTTTATTTTCCTATAAGTAACTATTTCGCTCCGTATCGAACATTCTCCAAGATTTCAACAATAATCGTGCTTGCTCGAGTCCAGGTACGACCACCCTTCTCCTTTGGTATAGAGTACTTATACTACGACGCGCTGCCGCCTTCCTTTGATTTACGATAATTAAAGCTGACCCGACCTTTCGTCGCTAGAGTGGAAAGAGCGCGGACTTGGTGTTTCTTCGTCGGCTTTGGCGCCGATGAGAGACCACGCAAGAGGTATTAAACGCGAAACTCTTCCTCCGCTCTCCTTGCTTTCACTCTTTTCCCCTCGTTCCCATCTCTCTCTCTCTCTCTCTCTCTCTCTCTCTCTCTCTCTCCCTCCACCTATCTATCTATCTCTTTCTATCCTCCTTTCATTTTTTCCTACGTATACCGGCGTTCTTTCGAAGCATGGCTCTCTCGTCTGGCGGAACCAACGGGGTAATTGCACCAACGAAGAACAAGCTCACCAACCAGTCTTTGCATTTTTCCTCGAGGCGATTTTGCGAAGAGGGTCGATCGGTTAGACCAGCGCACCTTTAGATAGCCGGCGGACTACGTGATCGAAGGTCATACCAGGATGGTAATCGCGATTTACTTATGATACTTATCGAGCAAACCGTACCTTCAGATTTATCGAACTATCACGAAAACATCGGGATCATTATTCAATCCCTTTTCAAGGAATTTTTTTTCAACAAACATACTTGATTTCATCTCTCTCTTTCTCTTTCTCTCTCTCTCTCTCTCTCTCTCTCTCTCTCTGTACGTCTGTATAAGGGAAATGTTTGAATTCGTTTGAAATTATTCATGAAAACGAAATTAAAACTGTATCCAATTTACGTTGGATTTTTAATAAAATTTGTCAAAATGTGCCACGCGATAAATAATATTTCTCTCGGTTGGAAAAACTCGAGCTTTTAAATGTACGCGAAGGGAACAAGTTAAATAAAGGCTTTACAGTTTCCGTGGCTTTTACAAAATAGGATGAGGACGAGGATGAGGATTAGGATGAGGTATGAGAAGATGGATGAAGGAATATGACGAGAGGGAGTGACACGAGATGCGAATGGGAAAGAATTTTCTCAACGAATGCGATGCGTAGACGTCAAGCTGGTAGAAATTCGCTAGGTGTCGGGAGATAACGACTGGCACTAAAAAATTGAAGAAGGTCTCTCGTTGTACCAAGGACGTCAGGTAATACGACAGTTCATGGTAATAGCAGACAAAAAGGAGTCTGTGAGAGTTAGGTAGGTAGGTAGATAGGTAGGTAGGTAGGTAGGTAGGTAGGTAGGTAGGTAGGTAGATAGATAGGTAGACACAACCGCTCACAAAATGTCGAGACCGTGGGCTGGTTCACCCTCGTCTCGTCTTTCCTTTAATTATTAACGGGGCTAATATTTTTTCCCAGCCATGCTCATGCACGAACATTGGTCGTCGTCGTCGTCGTCGTTGTCGTAATAATCGTCGTTGTAATAATCGTCGGGCTAGTGAAATTACTGAAGGATATCGCATAGCGATAAATTCTTCGGCTAATTATTCACGAACGTTATGTATATTTACGCGTTAATGTATGCATGTGATATATCGTATGTTAAAATGAGATCTAGCCTAAGGTAATATAGAAATAAAGTCAATGGATTTTATCGAATCGTTTGATGCCGTAGAAACTAAGAGAAACGATTGATCTTCGAAGATAGAGATAGATAGAGATAAATAGAGATAGAGAAAGGTAGATAGATAGATAGATAAAATGAGAGAGAGAGAGAGAGAGAGAGAGAGAGAGAGAAAGAGAGACAATCGATAGTAAGTTATCGCTCGAATCGTTTCTCAGAAAGGAGCCTTAGAAAGTTATCTATGGGTTATTGGACCAGCTAATATACGTCTTTTCGAGGAGGTTACCGGATTTCCAAATTCCTTCTCGTAACCGCTTTTACCGCTTAATACATGCAACGCATTATCGGACGCCATCGTGTCTACGTACCGCGTAAACGCGTAGAAACTTCAGAGACGAAGAACCATTAAACGGTCCACGCGAAGGCGCTTTCCCGTTGTTGAAGCGACAACTTTCTCGTTCTTGGATAGATCTCTAGGAGAGAATGAGGAGAGAAGAACGTCGTCGTCGTCGTCGTCGTCGTCGTCGTCGTCGTCGTCGTCGATGTACTTGCCATCGAGAGACACATGCTCCGCTTCTACGAATTTATTCGAGTTGATGCGATTAATGATGTCGTCGCCGTTTCGGCGCGTCTTGTCTCGTCCCGTCTACTCTCGTCTCATTGGAAATACCATGGAAACTCATGATGAGACTTGGCAAGAGCGGGGTGGCCGGGGGAGGAGGAAGAGAAGAAGAAGAAGGAAGAGGAAACAGTTGGATTAGAATTCCTTTCGTCGTTGAAGATACACGTTACGATTGTTTCTCCCTTTCGAACTAAGCAACGACGTTAAATGCTTGCAGGTGAGAAACCATTCATCGTCGCTACGATGACGACTACGCGAGAGGACGTCGAGGATGATAATTAGTTAGCCATGAGAGATCCATGGAAAGTTAGAAAGAGAGAGAGAGAGAGAGGGAGAGAGAGAGAGAGAGAAAAAGAGGGGTGAGAACACGTAGTCCAGGAGGCCGTTCAAAAGTAGCTCTAGGGGAGTATAATCCATCATCGAAAATGGCTTGGCGTAACGTAACCGGTCGGTCGTGTCTACGACGACTAATCAACGAGCCTGACTCGCCGTATAATTAGGCTTGTCTTTCTCTCCTTCCATCTCCGTTTCTCGTTCTCTCGTAGGAAGCTCGTAGAAACTCTGATGCTTTTTCCCTTGCGTCGCGTGTTTCACTTTAGAAACTTATATACTTCTAATGTATATACATATATATATATTTCATCTTTCATCTTTCTACGTGTGACTCGTAAAAACTATTTTGCCCGTGTTCAGTTTACGTTGCCTTATAGATCGTTAGGGGGTAACTTACGGCAAAGTCATCGTTTTCCCGGCATCGTTAATATCCGCCATCGAGAATCTCGATCTCTCACGTTGATTTCCATCGTATCGCATCGAAGGGGGACGAGCGTTCATTAAAAAAGACGGCTATACAAAATTAAGATCCCCTTTGACGTGAATTTTTTTTTCGTTTCAACTCGATCGATGCTTCTCGAAATTAAAAAGGAAGAAAAAAGAAAAAAAAAGAAAAAAGAAAGAAAAAATAAAGAAACAAATAAAAGAAATACAAGAAATAAATAATTAAAAAAAAAATATATATATATATATATATGTGTATAGATAAATAAAAAGAAAAAGAAAATGAGAAAAAGATCGTACAAATAAGTTTATAAAAGCGAGACGATATTTTTCTTTTTTTCCATTGGCTTCATTCATATCGTGCACGTAGGTATGTACGAAGAACCGACGCGTAAAGTGGTACTCGGCTACTTGTTTCAATACAAGTACCTCGAGTAAGTACTTGGCTCTGCTGCTCGAATCTGCGGATATCGGGGACGAGCCTCATCGAAAGAGTAGAGAGAAAGAGAAAGAGAGAGAGAGAGAGAGAGAGAGAGAAGGAGAGAAGAGAGAAAGAGAGATAGAGGAAACTCATTATATGCCTGGCACGAGCTAAATGGCAGATTTAACGATCCCTCGAGTTCATCTCCTCTTTTCTCTAATGCCCTTTTTCTCCTTCAACTTTCCTAGCTACTTCCCTTTCGTAAAAGATTTACTTCTTACCTTCTCCGGACGTGAAGGGACGCACGACGCCAGGCAACAGAACGCAAAACAAGAGAAACAGGGAGCACGATTTCGGCCTCATTTCGTATATATCACCGACGAGGTCATTCGTTCATTTTATTTAACACCAAGAGTAAAAATGAACGCGATCGATCGGTGATATATCGATACGTAAAACGAACACGTCACGGCACTCGTCACTGTACCCGCTTAGTCCTCTTCGATCTGGCATCTGTAATAATAAAAACGATAAATAATGTAACAGGGATATATATATATATTAAAATTAGACTATATACATGTATATATATATATAATAAAATTTTTTGATATAAATAAATAATTATTAATAAATTAATAAATAATATATTTTATAATTAAATAATAATATAATTAATTATTACTAATAACTTTAAATATTTCATACTATATTTAAAATAAATTATTAATTTTTAACATTTCTTTTTTTTTTAAATTAATAATAATTAAACATATATATATATATATATATATATATGTAAAATAGAATATTTTTCGTAACCATATCTGGAAGATACAGATTACTAACTAACTCGGTATACTTTTTCTTAGTTAATAATGATTTTAATTAACAAGGATACTATAATTAAGATATTATATCTAAGATATTACTACAACTAAAATATTATAATCATTTACTTTTTCTATTTTTTGATCTCGTTACTCTGGTCTACTCAAGATTTTACTCGTTACTCTTTATTCTTTACTCTGTCGTTATTCCCTGTTCTTACTCTCTATTGATCAATTCAAGATCGTACTCGTTACTCTTTGCTCTTTGTTGCTCTATTCAATTGGTATACTCAAGACTGACTCGTCCTCTTTGATAAGTATGTACTATATCTGAAATGTTTTCTTTACACACACACACACACACACATATATATATATATATATATATATATATATATAGTTTTTGTTTCTTTTTTTGTTTCTTTTTTTGTTTCTTTTTTTTTCAATTTCATTTTCAATTCAACGATAGCAGTCATAATAGTCGTTAAAGAAATATCGTGTATTACGTGAAAAAGCTTAGCTTTTAACAAAAACATGAATAAGAAGATGGTACGATTACAATGGGCCAGTAGTGAGAAAAGTTATGAAAGAAACGAATTGCTAGGGTTTTACGCGTCGAGATAAGAAAGACTATGCATAGCGTGGTAAGATAAATGAACGGGTTGGCCCTTCAAGAATCGAGCCCCTTTCAACCCTTCACGCAAAAGTCGGTCCACATTTTCTTTCTCTCTTTCTTACTATCTTTCTTCGATGTCAATCAAGAAAGAGTAAGAGGAATAAAGGAAGAAGAGTGTAGGTTCTTTTTGCGAAATGAAAATGCTTTTCTACACGCGAACGAGGGTAAAGAAAACGAAGCGAGAGAGGTCGAAAGGGAACTTTCTGGAGGGCTGAACGTCGCTTCGTGGCAGCGTTGTTTCTACCGGAAAACGTAAAAGACGGTTAGGAGAGTCGAGAGTGCCACTTACGAGGTAGCTGGCAACCCTTGCCGTCTAAATATTCCAACGGCGGTGGATACTTTCCCGCACGCGAAATTTCCGTGGCGCCTTCGTTCCCAGTCGTTACCGTGAAAGGAACGAAGGAAATTCTCTGAGAGAAAGAGAGAGGTAACAAATCCACCTCTCTGTTTTTATCTCTCTCTCTCTCTCTTTCTCTCTCTCTGTGTCTCTCTCTCTCTCTCTCTCTCTCTCTCTCTCTCTCTCTCTCTCTCTCTTTCTTTGTACAGCCGAACGACTCTTTTCTTCCCATCTCAAAAACGTGCTCTTTTCTCCTATCATCATCTAACGAATGATGAGATTAATAATTAAACGTTAATGGAAAGGAGAAATCGTTTTTTTTCTTTTTTTTTTTAAATTGATTCAAATGAAATAGAATATTTAGAATGATTAAATCAAACGATTTGAAAAATATCTATTTAAATAAGAGACAATTCTTTTTATATTAATAACTTGTCAATAGAATAAATTTCTAATCGGCATGAAATCTTTTAAGTATTAATGACAGGTTTTACATTATCGTTATTTAATACGCAAAAGAAACGTCGATTTTCATTATACATGTACTAACGCTCTAATTATATATTTCGTCGTGTCCACTTTAAATATCGATTTTCTAAACCAAGCGCCTGACTTCAAAGGAATATAATAACGGAATAGTGAATTTTCCATGCTCGAGATAATACAAAAGTTAATGCTAATCGAATGATTACGCATTAAATTTGTATGTAACGAGTCGTCTATGGACTCGCGTTTAACATTAGAAAAGGTGAGCGGAACGTAACGAGGGAGGAGAGGGCGGGCGGGGGGGGGGGGAGAAAAAAGAAAGAAAGGATTAGAATTTACGAGCGTAACCGGGATTGGAGGGAAGGAGGGTGTCGGGATTCCACGTATTAGAAAAATCCAAATGGCGCATTTTATTGGCCTGCCTTGCGAGAAATGGTTCGCAATACGAGCAAAGTGAATTAAGCGCGTTGAAACGTATCAACGGCGCGTAGCACCGACGTGCGGGAACGCGTGAAAAACGACGGGATTGACGTGCGCGCGTGAAAAGCTTGTTAGTATCGAACTTGTTATAAAAGCGTGCCGAATCGGTGAAGTGAGACCCCGCCGAAGGGATCGTTTATCAACGTCGTTCCTCAAGGCTTCGCGATACACGCTCGATTACATCGGTAAGAAAGCCGTACGCGCGCCGCCAGTGCCGTTCCTTCTCATACGTAATAGCGAAGTACGTAACGGACAAGAGAGCGTGTTCGAAGAGAAGGAAGAAGAAGAAGAAGAAGAAGAAGAAGAAGAACGAAGAGAAAAATAAGAAGAAAAGGAGAACGAAGAGAAAAATAAGAAGAGAAGGAGAACGAAGAGAAGAAGGAAATAAAAAACGAAGAAATAGCAAAGAGGGAGAGTAGAAATTGATACTCTACGAGAAAATAGAGTCGACGTGAGAGATACATATTCCGAAATCAAAGGAAACGGAATAGCAAACGGCGGAATTTCTTCGTAAGCGGAATAATCGGTGCGTTAGCGTGCAATAAATTTCTCTTAAACGACGAGCATGGTTATTTTACGAGCCATGCCGCGATTTATTCTAAGCCGACACCCTTAAAGCCTCTCGTGAAATCACGAGAAACGGGAGAAGAAGTCGTGAGTTTTCACGTTCTAGCTCGTTTCGCACGGTTTCATAAATCGTTTGTAAGATCGGACAAGCTTACGAAAGAACATGCGCACATTAATTACCGACCTTAGGTTACTAATATGATTAATTTCCATCGAGATGATTAATTGTTTTTTCCTCGATCTCGCAAAAAGAGACAAGTGACACTAATCGAGACAAAAGAAAAATCGTATGATGTCTTAAAAATGTTGAAGCTCGCGTAATTGCGTGTGTTTCTTTTTTTCCTTCTTTTTTTTTTCTTTTTTTTTTTTTATCGAAATCGACACTGGCATATATACTCTAGCTTAGAACGCGGAATTGAATACGGACGAGACTTGAATCACGATGCAATGATTCTCGTCCTTTTACGACGACGACGACGACGACGACGACGACGACGACAGGGAACATCTAAGAAATCGATGAGACCACAGCACTCAACGACGTGCCGTCTTACATTAATTAGCGACACCGCAGGTGTAATTAATTTTCGTCGAATGATTAATCGTTTCCTGCTTTGTTCGAAGAAACTGGAGATATTATTACCTAACAGAGAGAAAGAGAATGGAAAAAAGAAAATTGCGTTAAGGGATTCAAAACTTTCGAACGTGGAATTAACCTCGTATTGGAGAAAGATAGAGAATAATTTCTAAAGAGCAGGAGAGAGAGAGAGAGAGAGAGAGAGAGAAAGAGAAAGAGAGAAGGGGAAGTTTGATCGAATCACGATCGTTATCGGCGAGGAACACGGAAGCCACGGACAATAAGTAGGGTTTAATCGAGGAACGGAATATCGTGGGACTGCAGGAGCGTGGAAAATCGATGCGACCACGGCGTAATGCCGATAAACAGCGAATACGATAGAGGGAGAGATAGGTAAAGATAGGTAGAGAGAGAGAGAGAGTACGAGAGAGTACAAGAGAGAGAGAGAGAGAGAGAGAGAGAGAGAGAGCTCGAAAGTGCTCTCGGAGATTCATGACGCGGAATAATCCGCTGAAGATCCGTGGAACGCGTATTGCGTGGTACGCGTACGCATAGGCCCACCCTACACAGATTTCCCATCGCGAGTTCTCTCTAATCCTCCAGGACGAGGACTCAATTTATAAACGCGTTTCGGTATTACCCACTCAAGGGCTTAAAACACTCGACAGCGACCGCCGTTCGTTGTGCCAAGCCGGGACACGCGAACACATGGCATTTCACACTGCAGTTGGCACGAACGATGACGTCCTGCCATGATCGAGCTGAGAATCCAGCCGAGAATCGAGCTGAGAATCGAAGCGACGAACCGATGGAAGCATTCGACCGAAATGAAGAAGAAGAAGCCGACTACCGAGGCTCCTCTTTTCTTTTCGTTTCTTTACTTTTCTTTCCTTTTCTTTTTTCTTTTCTTTCACTTTGTTTCCTTTTATCTTTTTACATTGGCTAACATTTTCGAGCTACTTCTTCTTCTTCTTCTTCTTCTTCTTCTTCTTCTTCTTCTTCCTCTATCAATGACATCGTGACTCGACCGTCAAGATTTCGCTTCGTTTAAAAAGTTTGCTCGGCCATTGGAAAGTTTCTCTCGAGTGTTTGCGTAGCATTGAAAACTGGCTCTGCTCTCGATGTGGCCTCATCGTTTATCCCTCCGTGCCCTTTGGGACTAACCACTCGAGAGCTTCGACTGTGTTGGCTCGATTGTAAGAGAAAATAAATTCGTCCAAACGCAAGAAAGAGGGAGAGAGAGAGAGAGAGAGAGAGAGAGAAAGAGACAATCTATTGGCAAGGTAGGTAAGCCGATACTCTATAATCTATAAACTGTATACAAGAGATAAACGATATCCATGACCGATTATAGGAACGACGAGGTGAGAAATCCTGAATGATCTTCTACAGTATGAGCCGGCATCAAAGAGAAGGATCATTCTTCTGGCGAGTTCGTATTCGAAGAGCATAACCGAGATTAAAAGTGCTCGGAGGTGGAAGAGACAGCGTCTTAAATGCGGTTTAAAGCTTGGAAGGGCGACTCGGGTATCGCGTGACAACAGGTAGGGGAGTCAACGAGCTGGATTCCCTGGAGGATTGAGCTACCGGTTTCGAAGGAGAAAGATTCTCTTGGATCTTTCTAAGCGGTATAAGAAGAAGAAGAATAAGAAGAAGAAGAAGAAGAAGAAGAAGAAGAAGAAGAGGATCAGAAGGAGGAGTAAGGAGATGTATGAAAGATGAGGAAGAAGAGATGAGGAGGAGGAGGAGGAGAAGAAGAAGAAGAAGAAGAAGAAGCGGTCACGGCGGATTCGATGCGGACCGGTGTGCCTTTCGAAAAATTTTTCGTCGATGAATAGATAGACGATTACGAGGGCGAGACGAACGAAGAATGGTCCTCGTAACGATGCACGATGGCATAAATCTTACAAAGGACTTTATTAGCGAACATAGGGATGTACTAGCTACTCGTGTTTCTTTCCTCCATCGTATATATATATATATATATGTGTGTGTGTGTGTATCTATGTATCTTCGAACGTGTCCATTCGTTTATTTGTAACATTCGACAAAGTACGGGCCACTTAAATAATGTATATACACCGAACAAACATATTTCTGCTTATACCTTTAATAGCATCTACAACAGTTCTAAATGATTGATTCGCTTATGGTCGCGTACGGTATATCGGTCGCATCTAAAACGCATTTAAGTACATCGAAAAGTCATAAGCCACCTGTAGAGGTAGGCAACCTGTCAGAATGCGAGATCGGCCTCGGCTTTTCGTTCAGCGGATCTCTCGGTGGAGATTTATGAGCTCGAATCGATAAACCGACGGGGAGAGCATTAATTTAACGCTCGATGCAACCTCGATCGTTTGTGAATGATACTCTCTCTCTCTCTCTCTCTCTCTTGCTCGCTCTCGTTTCAAGAGTACCACCGAGTAATCCTATGAGAGGAAATCGAGGAAGAAGCGATAAAAATATTGGAAAAACGTCGTCGTTGGAGGTAGTCGATAAATTTCCTACTGATCTCATTCACCGTTAGTCCCTTTTTCTACTTCTCCGGATGAAAGAAAAGCGAACGAGCCGCAAACCGCAATGGAAAAAAAGAACGCGGAAAAGAAAAAGAGAGAGAGAGAGAGAGAGAGAGAGAGAGAGAGAGGAAGAGTGAGAAAGTGAGAGATAAAGAAAGAGACGCGTGTCGAGCATGTTCAGGTATAATATGACCGAAACTCGGCCCCTCGAGAGACGTCTATCTCGTTCCTTTCGATTTTTTTCTTTCTCTCTTTCACTCTCTCTCTCTCTCTTTCTCCTCCCCTCCTCCTCCTCCTCCTCTTTTTCTTCTTCTTCTTCTTCTTCTTCCTCGCGAACGTAATCCGAGAAGATTACGGAGCGAAATAAACATGTCAACCCTGGCACAACAGCAGGAGGGATGTGGGTTCGCGGAGCGTCTTTATAGACGGCAAGAATATTCTTGTATTTCTATCTTTCTCTTTCTCTCTCTCTCTCTCTCTCTCTCTCTCTCTCTCTTTCATCTTGTTCTCTCCTTCTTACTCCCTCGCTAGCAAAGCAGTATCGTTACTTAAGCAACTGCCAGATGCGAGCAGATGCGCCTAGTCGTGGTTTCACACGAGCCCGATCGAGCTCCAAGCCCTATCTTCGTACGATCTTGACCCCGAGATCGCTCAGATAGGACCACGCGGAGTTTTATGCGCGCCACCACGGATCTGTCCTCCTCTTGTATTCTCTTCGAGCACGATGGCGCTTCTACACGCGTGCCTATCTTTTTTTTTCTCTTTCTCTTTCTCTCTCTCTCTCTCTCTCTCTCTCTCTCGCTCTTTGTCTGTCTATCTGTCTCTTTTACTTTTATTTATCTCCATATTTTTTTTCTTCCTTGTATCTCGCCTAACTGTGTGGGGGTGGTGTATTTCTACTTTCGAGTTTTGCAGGGACGTGAACAAATTTGTGACTACCTGCTCGAAAAGAACAGATTTCGCTATCTCTTTTACTCTGTCTGTCTCTGTCTCTCTCTCTCTCTCTCTCTCTCTCTCTCTTTTTTTTATCTAGTCAGATAACCGATCTCCAAATGTTTCTTCTTCTTGATTTTAAGAGAGTGATAAGAGAAAGACATGTTTCTTTTCGTTTCACGACACGAATTTTAAATAGATTAAAGAAAACCCAGGGAGAAAAAGAAAGAGGAAAAAGAGATAGAGGAGGAGGAGGAGGAGGAGGAGGAGGAGTTCGTTTATTTAGGAAGGTTACCTTTTAAATTTTCATCCGTAGAATGGACAAAAAGATAAAAGGAAAAAAGATTTTCATAATGTCACGACCATCACGTAGACGATCTAGGTGATGGTACGTCAAAAAGATGGACTGAAGGAGAGACTTAGAGAAAGATTCCACGAACAAGAACATCACGTAGATTATCGACGAACCAGTTTCTTTTCTCAGAGTCAGCAAAAAAAAAGTTACTCGACCGATCGAAATAACGAAGCATGCTAGTATTGCCATGAATCACTGAAATGGAATCAACGAAAACGAGATTGAATGAGATCAAAGAGATAGTCATGGGCTTTACTCTCGTTCAATAATATCGAATATCGAACAAGATCAGTGGTAACTCGAAGATAGTAGTCGAATTTCTCTAAATCTCCAGTGAGTCTGGTATTTTGGAAGTTGCGATTACTCTCATGCTATCAAGTATAAGAGAAAGAAAGAAAAAGAGAGAACGAGGGAGAGAGAGCGAGAGACAGACAGAGAGAGAGAGAGAGAGAGAGAGATAGAGATAGAGAGAGAGAGAGAGAGAGAGAGAGAGAAAATCGGTAGAAAAGGAACGATGGTAACGGCTGTCTGGATATCTTTACAGCTTCCCAGGGACTCTGGATCAAAGGATTTCACTTTGTCGAAACGGAGTCTATCCTCGAACGTAGAGAGAACGGAGGCATACCACTGCCTTTTACCGTCCTTTCGAAAATCGTGGAATCACCTTTTCCAGGAGTAACAGAGAAAGAGAAAAAGAAAGAGAGAGATAGAGATAGAGACCCAGAGAGAGAGAGAGAGAGAGAGAGAGAGAGAGTGAGAGAAGGGTAAAAGGGCGTACGTTCGACGAGCCCGAGAAATACACCTTTCTCGCCTCTCCTTTGATCGTTTCATCGGGCGCGACCCCAAGCGTGGACGGCTTTTGAGCGGCGGAGTCATCTCGCAAATAGGAACGACGTCTGAAAATATACCAGGCGTATATCCTCCTCCGTGAGAGGTGCCACGCAAGGAGGGGAGAAGCTGTTTCCTCGGACGACGCACGGTAGGAGGATCAAACGTTCTTGCCCTCGCTTTTCTCTCTCTCTCTCTCTCTCTCTCTCTCTTTAGAATCCCCCATCACCACTACCACTACCACCACCAGCATCACTTCCACAAACTCATGTTTCTCTCGCAACGTTACTCTCGTGAGCGCAAAGTTATTTCGCATTTTTACGCGGATGAATATAAAATACAATACGACGAGTCTCTAGGAGGAGAAAGCCTTGGGCGATCATAAAGCATCCGTGAATATATTCGATATCGAAGTGGGTGGCCTCTGTGAATGTGGAAGGGGAAGAGAATAAGGGGAAAAGTATTTTCTTTTTCGATATTCGATCAAAAAGAAAAAAGAAAAAAGAGTCGTTCTATGAGATAATATAGAAAAAAATCTCGTAGATTTTTTCGATCATAAGATGAAATTATTCGAAATCTCGCGGGATATATATATATATATATATATATTTGTACGTCAGAGAGAGAGAGAGAGAGAGAGAGAGAGAGAGAGAGAGAGAGAGAGAAAGAAATGTACTTACTTACGTACGTAGGACTGATATCACGCTCGATAAAACTACTTAACGTGCCGGTAAAAGAAGAAACGTGAGTAGATTTACGTAACAGGGACACGCACGTGTGTCTAGTATTTAGATGGTTGAAACGTTGCTTGAAAGAAAGAAACGAACGGCCGACGATCGACAGTTCTTCAACCGAGAAGAAACGTTCCTCGACGTTTACGCTAAATACATACAATATATGTATGTACCTATATACATATGTATATATATGTAGATACATACGAATATCGTTTATTTTTCTCTAGTTTTCTTTGAACATACATACGTATATATATATATATATATATATATATATACATGCACTGGACGAAGAGTGGCCAGATTCCGACAGTAATTTGTCTCTCTAGTAGGACAGCAAAGTCGAGTCACGCAAATTGACAAATACGCGGCGAGCGTCCAGCCTTTCGCAAACGAGACACACGTGGGACAAATTCAACGGCAAACACAGAACTCTCGCGACTCGGTTCTTTGCCAAAAGGGAGAAACGTTGTTAGGACGGACATTTAAACATTACGAGTATTTCTCGAAAATGTTCTTTTTATGTTAATTCCATTGGCTTGAAGAACGCTTTTATTTTATTAATCTACTTTCTCTCTTTCTATGTCTGTCTGTCTGTCTGTCTGCCTCTCTCTCTCTCTCTCTCTCTCTCTTTTTATCTATCTTTCTTTCTTTGTTATTGGAATCATTCGTAGATATCTCAGTCGTAAAGCTCCAAAAGTTTTCGCGGACCATCGGTGATAACCCCATAAAACGATCTCTAAGTCGTTCCACGTTATCGCAAGACGATATAGTATATCGTACAAGTTACGAGTTGGTAAAAAAGAAAAAAAAGAAAAAAAAATGTCGAAGGTAACGCGTAGGCGATTCTCTTCCGTGATCATTCTCTCCCGCGGAAGCTTCTTCCCGAACAATAAATACCATTGGAGAATTCTTATCCGCATCTATCTCACTTTGTCTGACCTCTCGATTTGCATCCTTTGTGCTTGGCGCTTGCTCGTAAATCACCGTCGACGGGAAAATGCACGCGCTAGAAGCAACCAATAGGTAGAGAAAGATTAACCAAGGAGAACGAGAGAGAAAGAGAAAAAAATAGAGAGAGAGAGAGAGAAAGAAGAAGATATCGACCGTAAAAGAGAAAGAGAGAGAGAGAGAGAGAGAGAGAGGTAAGATTCGACGTGAAAGTCTCGTTTTGCGAAATTCAACGAAGCGTGAACATTCGCCTTTTCAGGCAAGCCCTTCCGCAAAATTCTCACGGGTTCTCTTTCCTTTGCAGATGGGATCGAACGCACGCCAGATGGATCTCTATTTTCCAAGTCCTGCATCCGGTTGAGATGCATCTTTCAAGGTGAAAGAAAAAGATCTTTTCTTTTTACAAAAGTCAGGTTTTCAGATTTTTCAATCCATGGATAGAAAAAAAAAAAAAAAAAAGAAAAAAAGAAGAAGAAGATGAAGAAAAAGGTAGAGAACAATGGAAAATAGAGAAAGTCAGTTTTATCGTTATCGAATGAAAAGAAAAATAGAAAAACAACAAAAATAGAATGACAAATAGATTCCTAATACAGATTATGCATAAGACCTGCGCTCACGTTCTTTGCGTACTTCCTGTTCGGTGATATCTTCTTGCCAGTATGCGAACACACCTGCGTGTAAAATGTGTAAGTACGTGTACCGCGTGAAAAACGGAAGTTAGAAAATCCTGCGTACAGTCGTACGTAGCACGGAAGCACAACCAAGCAAGCAAGCAAGCAACCAAGCAACCAACCAAGCAAGCAAACCACCATTCTCGACGAAGGCGTAACTAATGACGTAAAATACGCGTCGTTTGTAAGCGTTACGCCCGAGGTGAATCTTTTGCTCTTTCGTGTCGCACCGAGGACGCCGCTTTAATCTGATTTTCACATTACGCGGACGTTGCAATTAAGTTCGCCATCATCGTCGGTACTGTACTCACGATGCGTTACGAGCATCGTCAAGGGTACGGAGTAACCTTTTACAGTGAGTACGATTAAGAACGTTCACCTTTTGACAGCTTGGGGATCTACGAACGTTAAAGATCTTGTTTCGCGATTTTGAAACGATTTAACAGACAGTTTTTGCTGTGTTTATTTTTTTGTTGTTTTTTTTTTTTTTTTATATACTTTTTTCTTTTTTTTCTTTTTCTTTTTTTTTTTTTTATTTCTTTTCTTTGACCGATTTAACGAATAATAAATATTGATTATAGGAGAGGAATTAAGGTATTGCGAAAATTAAAAACTATTTGCAATAACATATAAAATGACAATGATTGTAAAATAATACCGAACGAATGTGAAATTCGATAGAATGATTCGATTTTGTCGCTATAATACAGATAATTAGCGTAAAACGACAGGTCGAGATCTCTCGGTACGGAGATCAACGAACGAACACTAACGGAATTTTGTTAACGAAGAGAGTAACGCGATATTTTTGGCTTTTATGTGAGATCATTTTTCGTTCGTCCGCCATCGATGTTCGGTCCTTTAATTATAACTCGGGAGACAGGAGTATTATTAACAAAGGTTCATCGGATAATGGAAAACGATAAATTAATTACTTTGCGGCCCAACTAATTCCTTTTAATTACCGATAATCCGTCTGGATTATCGAAACTCGAGATGAATTTTCGTTAGGTGAAAATGAAAGAGAAGTCGAAAAGCGAATTGGTCGGCGAAATAAAATGTTCAGAGAGAAAGAGTGGCAGAGAGAGAGAGAGAGAGAGAGAGAGAGAGAGAGAGAGAGAGAGAGAGAGACGCGTGTTAATCTCGAAATGTTTACAGAAACGAAATGACTAAAGTGATAATAACGAAGGAACGTAAAAGAAGAAGAAAAGAATGTAGAAGGGAAAATAAAAATTTCTTGGGCATATAAAAGTACATTGAAGATGGGTCTTTGCTCGGGTATCTCTTCCATTTTTCTTTTTCTTTCTTTTCTCTTTTTTCTTTTTTCTTTTCCATTCTATCTTTCTTTTTCCCTTTCCTTCCTTCCTTCCTTTTTTTTTTCTCGACTCGCTCGACTTCATTAGTTTTGAGAGTCCTTTTCTCTCGTGAAACACGAAACGCGTATCGTTCTTGTAACGATCGACTTGACTCGACTCCGACTACTCGAGAGTCTAACGTCGAGAGAGAAAGAGAGAGAGAGAGAGAGAGAGAGAGAGCACATAGGCAGTCCAGTTCGTTTAATCGTTAATAACGTTTTCTCGACGAAGTCAAATAAGGTGTCTCTCCTTTCAAGTATTAAACGAACATAGCCACCCACCGTGTAGTTTCAACCAGGATATTGTCATTCGTCGAACGTAATCTATTCGCAAAAGAGGGAGAGAGAGAGAGAGAGAGCGAGAACGTGTTACTAATTCAACTTCTATGTCCCTTCCTCTTGCTTCTTATCGATTCGGACTTGCTCGAAAATTAAGAAGAAGAGGATAAAAAGGAAAAGAAAGAAAGAAAGAAAGAAAGAAAGAAAGAAAGAAAATCGCACGGCATTAGAATATAGTCCAGATCATATTTATCGAACGGACTAATTGGTTTTCAGATAAAAAGACCAGCCGTTTGTCCGGATAGTAAATTGGAGACAGGGCACTTGCCGTTTTTGAAATTTATATTATTCGACAGTCGAATAGCCATTTGCTTTGTTAATTTATTAACCATGCTACGGTATAGATAATGGCTTACTGACTGGTTAATGTCGATATACTCTCGTGACAAGTTTTCTCAACGATTCGTGCCGACTACTAACTTCTATAACGAAACGTCATCTATTTTATTTCTTTTTTTCTTCGTTCAAAATATTTTTCTCTCTTTTTTTTTTTTTTTTTTTCTTTTTCCTTTTCTCTCAAAACACGACGTTTTCATGCTGCGTAAAATAAACTAACTCGATAATCGCTTACATAAATACATACATATTTATTTATTTATTTATTTCGACCTATCGACGACCCCTTAGAATTTCAATTGAAAACGATATCGATCGGCATAACGCTAAATCGTTTGGTCGAACATTACGTTAAAAGCATGATCCGTCGATAACGTAATCGAATTACCTCGATCCAACTAAAATCGAATTTCATTTTGTATTAACATTAACGTTATAATTAATGAGCCGCGTTATAGAAAATTCAAAAGGTATGACTTACTTCTCTTTACTTTAGATTAATCGACGTTTCGTTAAATAGCACAATAATAACAATGAATTTTATGACTATTCTATAACTCGAACAAAGCGATTACTATTATACTTGTCATCATCATCATCATCATCATCATCATCATCATCAGTATTATTTTACTATTATTATTATTATTATTATTATTATTATTATTATTATTATTATTATTATTATTATTACTATTAATAATTCTATGTACGATCATTATTAATCCGGCGCCAATGACGATTGATAAGTTCCGTCATTTCTCACAACTTTAAAGCGAGATATCGCGGAATCATTAATTATTCGGTCAGATCAAATGAATGGCAAAGGAAAGGCGCAATGTGTTATCCGTTTCATAAAAGAGAGAGAGAGAGAGAGAGAGAGAGAGAGAGAGAGAGAGAGAGAGAGAGATAGAAAGAGAGAGACAGATAGACAGAAAGAAAAAGAGATAGAGAGAGAAAGAGAGAGAGAGAGAGAGAGAGAGAGAGAGAGAGAGAGAAAACGGCGGTGTCTCGGCAAACAACGTAAAAACTTCACGATCGATCGAGGAGAGGTCACGTGTGTCACGAATTATCGGTAACGGTGGCGATAAACGGCACGGATCGTCGAGAATATTGTGTTACCGATCGTTCGAACGAATATATATAGCGAATTTCAACATCGATATTCTTATAGGAGCACTCGACGAGACACGGTGAAACACTGTGATACTCGATAGCATCGCACACGTTCACCGATCGTAACCGACGTATCGTCGAAGGTAGTAATTGAATCGATCGTTTTGCAAATCACCGTCGCTCCTGCTGCAACGTAGGATCGAAGGATTACTTTGCCACGTCCTACGACATACTAGTAGAATCTTCGAACGGAACATCGAAATGTTCATCCTATCGAGTCTCTCGTACGGTGTAGTGATAGCGAATGGGGGTACGGTGGGAGGAGGGGGAGGTTGGAGAAATGGATAGGGAGAATGCCGGTTACGGAATCTTATTACAAATCGTTCGAACTTCGTTCTCTCTGCAAAAAGATCTTTGTAATTTCTTCCTTCTTGAGATATCGAATTTAAACGGGAACGAAATAGATAGAATAGAGAGAGAGAGAGAGATAGAAAGAGATATTGTGGAACGTGCCTCTTCTAACGACCAGTTTGTTACGTTCATCGATCGGCGGATAGTGTAATACTTGAAAAAGAGAAAAAGAAAAATAAAAAGGAAGAAAAAAATTGCGCACGATTTATTATTCCACTCACGAACGGAGAACCAACAACGTTTTAATATTTTTGTTGTTTTTATTTTCTTTTTTCTTTTTTTATTTGTGCGTGCGTGCGTGCGTTTCTTTTTTCTTTTTTGTTTTGTTTTCCTCTCCTCTCCCGTCCGTATTCTCTCTCTCTCTCTCTCTCTTTTTCAGAGAGGTAACACGTTCGAAGAGAGATCAGAGATCGAAACTTGGATTTCTATTTCCAGGTGGTGGGTGGTGGGTTGGGGGAAGTGGCGGGGCGAGGGGGGAGGGCGTTCACTTTTCCAAACGTAACTCTGACAGTTGGCAGGAAATACGGACAACAGTTATAGGGTTAAAACGCGCTCGTGAATTCAACACGATATGTATCTCGGGAATATTCCTAGACAGAGAGAACGGATGCAAGTTTAAAGCAAAGGCAGAGGGGGTTCGTTGGTGGCGCTTGCGTTCTCTCCCACACGCACCTATACATACATACGTGTAGTATAATATATATATATATATATATATATATATATATATATATATTTCGCATAAATCCTCGAAAACTTATTGCCACTGTAAACGGCCGACCAAAAGGGACGTGATCCCGTAGACGTAATTCTAGTAAGTGCACTCAAATGTTTGTAAATCTCGCATTCGCTACCACGACCGCATATGGAAGGATATTTTACGGTTATGCGTTTTCCGCGTTAGCCTTCGTAAGAAAACTCGACTAGCGTTCCAACGGCTATTTATCCCTCTCGTAGACTTCGACCTAACGCTTTTGCTATAAGAAGAAAAATCTTAGAAGACGACCCTCCACCACCAACCGTAATAGTAATAGTAGTAATAGTAGTAGTAGTAGTAGTAGTAGTAGCACCAATGCTGGCTCGTACCAACATGCGTTCGCAAAATGTTTCTAGTTTATCGCCGACGTGACTCGCGTTTTATTTCCGCACGGTTTGTTCCGCCCTCCTTCTGTCCTTTGAAATATAATAAACAATAAAAGAAAAATAAAAAGGAAAAAAAAATAAATAAATAAAAGGGAGAAAAAAAGAACATAAAAAGTGCAAGTAAAAAAAAAAAAAAAAGGAAAAAAAAAGAAAAAAAGAAGATAAAAGGGAGAGAGAAAAAGAGGAAACAAAAAGATCATACGTCTGCCTTTAGGCGAATAGAGCCAATTCGATTTCGTTCATGAAAACGAGTCGGACTACGTTCGTCGTCGGTGCGAACGAACGTACGAACGAACGCGTTTTCGTCACGGAAATTTGTTTTATAAGTTTTTCTCGCCTCTCTTTAAAAAGGAATGAATGTAGGAGGATGAACACGATATAAAAGTATTACCGTCCGTGTCATAGGGTCACGATGAAGATTAGTACCATTGGCCGAGTGCCAAGATAGGATAGTAGGAGGAGTATAAGTATAAATAGCTCGCGTCAAACGCGTTGTATGCGAGAGTTAAATAACTTCGCTTATTCCCTACGGAAGGAAGGAAAGAGGCGAGGGAAAAGTAAAGAAAAGAAAGAAGAAAGAAATAAAAAAAAGAATGAAAATAATGAGAAATCGAACGACAGCTTTGACCTTATCCGTCAGTACGTCAGGCATTCTTTTTAAAACGGATAATGCGCACGCATGCCTGTGTGAAATAAAAAAAAAAAGAAATAAGCAGAAAGAGAACGAAGAAATGGAAGAAAATAATAATAAAAAAAAAAAAAAGAAAAAAAAAAAAAGAAAAAAATGAAATAAAGGGAAGAAAAAAAGAAAAAGAAAGAGAAAGAGGAGAAAAATAAAAAGAAGTACAATCGAGAGGAAGCAACAAGTAAAGATGGAGAAATGGTTCGTGTCGTTTCGCGTTTATTTGACGACTCGATTTGAGCGCGGTAACGCGATACAGTCCGTCGGCGAGATAACCGAGCTAAGTGTCGAAAATATTGGTAAGAGTGTATAACGCTCGATTAAAAAAAAAAAAAAAAAAAAAAGAAAAAAAGAAGAAGAAAAGAAAAGAAAAAAAAAATGAAAATACCATAATTTCGAGATAATTAACATAACATTTTTTTTTTTTTTTTCATGAGAGAGAGAGAGAGAGAGAGAGAAGAAAAGATATTCATCGGGTAGATAAGTTTAGTACTTATTATACCTACACGAGAAACTCGTAAATCGTGTTGCGTAGTTTGTCTACGTTGACGTTTCTAAAAGATCGAAAAAGCACAGCGGGAGTTCTTTAGGGGGTTGCCAGTCGAACGTCTATCTTCTCCTAATTTTGTTCCACGAGAAAAGTAGAAGAACAAGATAGACAGATAGATAGATAGATAGATAGATAGATAGATAGATAGAAAGAGAGAGAGAGAGAGAGAGAGAGAGAAAGAGAGAAAGAGAGGGAGGGAGCTATTGAGATTGTGCATTCGGTCGTACGATTTGAAAATATTTTCGTCCTAGCATCACTAATAGAGAAAGGTCTTCATTTTGACTTAAATTTGGATTATAATATATTTTTTTTTCCTTCTATTTTTTCTTTTTTTTTTTATTACTTCTACGTCGTAATAAATAATCATCTCTATCTATTCGATCCATTAGAGGACGATAAGTCTCTCAGATGACAATAATACGGAAATTTTTCTTAAGTATTATATTCGATGTATACTCGACGTAGACATTTTCCCTTCGTCAAAAGAAAAAAAAAAAAAAAAAAGTAAATAAATAAATAAATAAATAAAAAGGAAAACGAAAAAGTCAAGAAGAAAAAAAAAAATGAGAAAAAGAAAGAGAGAAACTTTCTCCCATAAATACATCTACAGTGTGTTATCACTTACTCGTAAATTCGATCGACCGATCGTAGTTATCCATAAACGGGCTGGCACTTTAACCCCACCGCACTTACACTGTTATCATCCTAGCAGTTCGTTACACCGTGCTTGTCTTGTCAGCGTCGTGTTTCGACCTGTTTTCTTTTTTCTTTTCTTTCTTTTTTTCGACGATATTTAACTTATCCTTGAAAAGAAAAACTAGATCGTATTCACCGACGGAAGTGGTAGTAGAGCGATCGAATAATAAAAGTAAAAGTAAAAAGTATAGACGAATATTGAAGGAAACAAAGTTGTGTCGTGTATGGAACACTAAAATATTTCTCACTTCGAAGGCACCGTTTAGTCCAAATACATTTTTGCACGTATTTCGTTACGCACTCGATTTAAGAGATTAAATAATGAAGAAACGAACAAAATAAGAAAAATATCGTATCTCCTAATTGCTTTTTGTTCACATATACTTGTTAAAAAAAAAAAAAAAAAAAACAAAAGTTCGATCTTATTATCCGATCATGGAAATGATTACGTATGAAAAATAAATCGTTTCGATCGGACAGATTGTATATATTATATATATATATATACATATATATATATATATATATATGTGTGTATATAATGGTTTTAATAAATCGAATATCAACGCGTCGATGAGTTACGAGAGGATCAATCTTGAAAATGGAACGGACACGAAGAGCCCTAACAAACACGCGCGGCTCATGTCGGCCAACTGACTCGTAGCAGGAAAGACTCGGGGCCCTTCGGCTCTTGGGCGCCGGTGCTGGGCGGCCGTAACGGCGACGGCGGCTAACGGCGGCGGCAGTGGGTGCTAGTGGTGGTGGTGGTGGCTATGATGCTGGTAGGGGGGAGTTTATGGTGGGGAGAGCGTGCCAGAGTAGGTAGAATACATTCTGGTGGGGGAAATGAGACGTCGAGTATCTCTACCACGCGCCGGATGCTGCGGAGTAGCTCGCGAGCTCTCGCGCGAGTCACTTTGTATATATTTTGTGTTATTAGTTTTTTCATTTAGAACAAAAAAGAAAAAAAAAAAACAAGGAAACGAAATAGAAAAAATAAAACCAAAACTTTTCGACTCGTTGTTCAAGCTATTCAAATTTCAATTTCATTAAAATCAAATATCTCCCTATATATATATATATATATATATATATATATATATATATATATATATATATATATGAATTTTTTTGTTTTTTCTCTTTTTCTATTTTTCTTTTTCTTTTCCTTATTTTTCAAGTATAATTTCGGACGACAACACAAACACTCTTTCTTTCAGATATATATATATATATATATATATATATATATATATATATATATATATGTATTTGCATATATGGGGTAGTATTGTTGTATAAAAAAAAAGAAATAAAAGAAAAAAGATGGAAGAAAGAGATATCAAAAAAAAAAAAAAAAGAGAACTTTTTTACAACTTATGGAGAATGTCAAACCATAGGTAAATTTCACGTGAACCAAAAAAATACATCGGCTCTCTCGAATTACCGAGCCAGGCCGAGAAGGGTCGATGATGTATTGCGTTCGATACGCCTGTCAAACGTTCCTGGTCAGAATCAGTGCGGTAGAATTATGAGAATACTTTGATAAAAAAAAAAAAAAAAAAGAAAAAAAAACAAAACAAAAAGAAAAAAAAGAGCTTTTCGGGAATCGAAATCCATCGTTAAAAGTCATCGTCAAAAAACATAAAGTCGAATGTTCAAAGAGCAAAGTGGAGGATAGCTTTAGAAAAATGTAGAGAAAGGTATGGTTTGATTACCGTCAAAACCAATGTAAAGAAAGCTTCGAAAAACTTCCGAGAAAATAAAGAGATAGAAAGAGAAAGAGAGAGAGAGAGAGAGAGAGAGAGAGAGAGGCAGTAAAAAAAGAAATTCGAAAAAAACTTAGCCCCACGCATTCCGGTTTTTTCTTTTTTTTTTTTTTCCCAAATCGAAAGAACGCAGCCGTTTCTCGGCATTTTAGTAGGTGTACAAATTTGTTTTTTCACCAAATAAATACGGGAGTCATTTATTTAGGAAACATCCCCCTTTCACCGTCTTCCCTTTTCCACGAAGGTAACTCTTATCATGCTACAAAACCCCTCAGGGCTAGTGTAGTACTTGTCGCAGCGTTAACGTCCGTTCGGATAAATAAATATTGACCGTCGAGTCCGGTACCGCAAACAAATCCATTAATAACAGGAATTTAATCCCATTGCGGAGCTTGCAACATAGCGATCGGGAATGGTACACGTTGGAGCCATTCGGTTCGAACGTTTTCGGTGTCAATTTATGTCCATGAACGTGAACGGATACAGCGTTAGGTTAGAATAATTTAATAACGTTCGTTTCCATGCGTTACCCCCCACTATGGACAAGCCCGAACGTTACTCCCTTCTCTCTTATACCGATGCAATTAGCAAAACTATAATCAAATATGAGGGTGAAGTAGTGGGGGCAATGGGCGGTGGGGTAGAGTTGGCTGGTGCTTAATATCGCCGTTCAAATTTCGTGACGAGTCTCGTTAACGTGTTACGAAAGCAAACAGACGTGAAGGAAGAGAGTAGAAACAGAAATCGTCTCTGTCTCTTTCTCTCCCCGCCTCTCTCTCTCTCTCTCTCTCTTTTTCTCTTTGTTCATCATTTATCCTTTTTTCTCTTTTTTTCTCTTGGGACAGATGAATCCGAGGAGAGTCAGAAAGATCCGAAGAAAAGGGGGTGGAAAATGAACGTTACGTTTGTGCGATCGAGTAAGCCGCAAATTCATTATCGTGAAAAGATAATTAAACAACGAGTATAACCGTACCATCGTAATTACTAATTAAGATAGGTTAATATTTCATTACTTTCATTACTATCGTTTATTTTGTTACGAAAAATTCCAAAAAAAAAAAAAAAAAAGCTAATTTTTTATTCGATATTATTATTTATCTTATGTTAGAATTATTTCTTTCTAATTTTTCGCAATTAACAATTTGTAATTATCATCATTTTCATAAATTCAATTTGTAATCTTTTTTTTTTTTTTTTACAGGCAAATATCGGGATACGTGAAAATATCCTTTTCGTCCGATGACAATTTTGAATTTCAAATTCGATATCTTCGAACGCGTTACTTCGAATTTTATTGTCGTTGTTCATTGCATCGGAAAGCTCCCGCTTCGTAAGTTTCTTTAGAAGGATGCTGGTAGAAGAATTTTGGTCAATGGAGAACATGTGGACCGTGCTTATTTCTTTTGTGCTCGTTTAGAGGCCCTTCAGGTTCTTTCTTGTATCGATGAAGGGAGAAAGAAAGGGACACGCTCGTAACAAGCTTTAAATTCGTGTTCTCTTTCTGTTATCGAATATTCGAATCGTATTGCGTTTTGAAAGCTATGAAACTCATTCGGTAGCCCGATCATCAATTAGAATTGTTAGCTATTACAAGGCCATAGTTAGATAATTTGCATAAGGACGCTCGTATGAATTTTAAAGGGTCGCGAAATAAATTTCAAATATGCTAATACTTTCAATAATATACCGTTCTACGATTCTTAACCGGGAACGAGTTTGAAAACGTTCGAGAATCTTTAAATATTTAACAAGAAGAATTTACGTATTCTATTAAACACCGAAAGGGGTTTCTCTGAGAATCGCTTTGCAAAAAGCATAGATTATTCAGGATGTTTACCGATCTCATCTCGAACATTAACCACAGTGTATAGATCAAAATACGACGATATTTATTTATGGTTAACTTGGGGATAAGCTTGGTTACAGTTAGCGTATTTCGTAGCTCTAACAGAGCCACTAATCGATAAACAAGTATCCCTCGAAGCTAAACAACAACGGAGGGAGTTTAGGAAGTGAACGGAGTAGTTTGGTCATACCCTTCACCGAAGGCATTCTTTTTGCCCTATTCTCTTTTACTATATGGTGCCTCGTACTAGAATAGAGAAGATGATCTGCTCATAATCCTATATAAACACGGTTATTTTTATCCCATTATAGGGCGGTTCCGTAACGGTCATCATCGTTCTCATGTCGTTGTCGTCGTCGTCATCGTCGTCGTTGGCATAGTTTTCCTGTTCGTATAGCTTAGAGCTTGCTGCATAATAGCACGTTCAGTGTGCACGCGGCTTTAAAGGTTGCCGACGAAAGGACAAGAATGACCGCAGGGTTCTTTCGAAGGGTGCACCACTGCCACACCCCCTCCAGTCTGGTATCTACGAAGCTGCTTTAACAGCAGGGGGGTGCTCGAACGACGTCCATGATAGCGTTCCATTTTCCTCGGTCGTTCCTTGCCAACAGATTCTCTAAACCCTTCGGAGATACTTACACTCGTAACATTCCTCAAAGTCCTACGTTTTTCACGATCATCCTCGAAAGAAAATCGTCGACACTCGGTCGAGAAGGCAACGAGAGAACAAAGACTCCCATCCTGACCGAGCCTCAAAGATTTATTATATAACTCGTGTCCTTTCCCTCGTAACTAAGGGACACTCATGGTCGTTTTTTGATTTCCCAAAGAGAAAAAAAGGGTAGCCTGAATAGTTTCACTCACATCACGCACGAAAATCACGAGGGTTGTTACAGGTGAATCTTCTTGTTTTCTTTTTTCTTTCCTTTTTCCTTTTTCTTTTTTTTTTCTTTCCTTTTTTCTTTTTCTTTTTTTGTCTCTTTCCTTTTTTTTTCTTTGATCTCCTCTTACCTCGCGTAATCCTATACCTCTTATTCATGCGATTTACTCGTTTGTTTACACGCACCGTGAACATGTTTTCTCGAAACAATAATTTCCCTTTCTTACATTTTATTATCGTATTTGTATGGATAAGCTTGTACCTTGTTGGTTTATCTACTCCTAGGTATATTATCGGAACAAAGACGTTTGATGGCCGATGGCGCCGAAGAAACAGCAAGGGATCTACAAATTCGAAAATAATGCGGGTTCTGGTCAAGGAAAAAAGGATGGTTGAAATTGGACGTTCGGTTAGCTGACTGGCTGGCTGGCTGGTTGGTTAGTTGGCTGGCTGGTTGGCTGGCTGGTTGGTTAGTTGGCTGGCTGGTTGGCTGGCTGGTTGGTTGGTTGGTTGGTTGATCGGTTGGTTGACTGACTGACTGGTTGGTTGGCTGTATGGAACACGTGTCGCCCACTCCTTTTCGAAAGTGTATCTCAGTCGCACGTGACGCGTTCACAGATTCGTCGTTTCTCATTTTTGAATCCTGTCTGCCTTCTTACGACGATCTACGACATGCGGCATCACGTAGTATCGCAGAAAACACGCGGTTTACGAGTCGCACGTGCCGGAAACGGAACTGACTCTTTATCGTTCAAAAAAAAAGGACACTGTGTGAACGAACATTAATTGTCTATACGGAGAAATGAGAAATAAAAGGAGGAATAAGAAATAAAGGGGGGAAAAAAAGGAAAGAAAAGGAAAAAAAAAAAAAAAGAGAAAAAGAAAATAAATAATAAGATGGAAAAGGAAAAATTTCATCGACCCATCGATATTGGTCCTCCATTGTTGTTGTCAAATTCAACGTAGAGTAAAAACCATCTCGTTTCATTCGAATGTTTTTTCTTGAACCCCTTGTCCTCGCCCTCGTCTACCTCCCACCCTCCCTTACCCCTCTCGTTTTCGCTCCCGTGAGTTGCTTTTCTTAAGAGGAAACTCTTGTAAGGTCGTTTCGTTTCGCTAGGAGGTCAACGAAGCTCGCATCTCCCTTTGAATCTAATTCTCTCTCTCTCTCTCTCTCTCTCTCTTTCTCTCTCTTATGCATATCTTCGATATTCTATGCTACTTGAATTGAATCGAGGGTGAGACGATTCGGTTTACATAAATAGAAAAAAAAAAAAAAAATTCGTATCCTCCATACATATGTAAGAAAAAAAAAAAAAAAAAAAGAAAAAAGAAAACGAAAAAATAGAAAAAAAAGAGAAAGGAAAAGAAAAAAAAATAAATGACGTAAGACGAGGAGGTCTCCTTTGGGGAACGATTGAAGTTTACAAAAAGGTCGCATAAACGAATTGAAAAATTTTCTAGAGGGTGAACATCGCATCGGAGGAAGCACGCACATATACATAAATACATACATATATACATACACACAATTTAATTCTTCGAATCACAATAGTATAATTGTAGTTGACGTTAAAACGTAACGAACTCATTCAATGGATTTAAATATACGCTATCGTCTATCCAGATATTTTTATATTCGAACGAATGACGAGGAAATTGGATGTTCTGAATTTCTCTCTCTCTCTCTCTCTCTCTCTCTCTCTTTCTTTTTTTTCCTTTTTTTTTTCACAACTCGTACGTATATCGTATATCCATTTGGATTCTTGTAGGTAGTCGAAGTAAGCTGGTAAAAGGAAGAACGCGCATTGGGGACTTCAAGACGATCGAATTGTAACGTGAGAAAGACGAAGAAAGAAAACCCACCTTCCTTCGAAGTAACTCGCGAGGGAAACTCTACAGAGGGTGGAGAATATTTTTTACGCTAGCGTCAGCGGGTCCATTAATTTTCAAGAGGAAAATCGACGTCGACTACGTCTTGGGTTACGATGCGAGTGTCTCTCTCTCTCTTTCTTTCGAAAGCCCTACGAGTGAAATCCGAGCTTGTCCCGTTTCTCGTAGACGTCGTCCCCGTGATAGAGAAACGTTGATCGTCCTGCGGACGATCGTCTCGAAGGAAAGGATGTCGAGGGACCCAAAGAGGAAAAGACGGATGGATGATGTCTTTGGTTGTGAGCGATGCATTTGAAATATTCTAAGAGAAGCAAAAAATGAGATTTGCGTGTTATCGTGAAGAAAAGAAAATAACAAAAAAAAAAAAAAGGAAAAAAAAAGAAAAGAAATAAAAGAAAGATAATAAAATAAAAATTAACGGATGTAAGTATCTCCATCGGATTGATTATTTTATCTCGATTATCAATAAGGATCATCGTGAACAGTGCTATAGCTTAAAACAAATCTCTTAAAACAAATGAATTCACATTAGGACTCTCAGGTACATTTAAACGGGATTGTTCGAAATCTGTTATCCTTGGAACTCGATCGTGCCTAACTTGACTTATCGGACTAATAGCAGGTACTTAATGGAATCGATAAGTTGTACGACAAATCTTCGATATATCCCTAAGGGGTTAGAACTTTACTAGCGCTCGTAAATTCTTGATCTTATGTCTTGTATATATGAAAATATCTCTCTGTCTCTCTGTCTTTCTCTTTCGTTACTTTCTTTTTATCATCCACAGATTAGATCCGCATCATCGTAAGAGATCGTTCCCACATTACTAGGACGAAGAGAACGTCTCTCTGGAATCGTGCGGCTCCGTTGCTGTCCTCCACCTTATCCATCTTGCCGCACCTTTTTTCCTCGGTTCCTTCTTGCTCCTTTACGGCTACCAAGGGCCGCCTTGTACCTTTATGATCGCCGTACCCCTCTTTATGGGTAATAAGATTATCTTCATTCAGTCGTTCGGTCTCATTAGATCTTTTCACGTTTCTATTCCTTCCAAGCACTCACGTCGATCGATTTATTTCTTGCGATTTCGAATCGCGATACGTTTCGTCGATAACGAATTAAGGACATAAGGGGTGTCCTAAGAGATCATAGGTAACGATATATTTTATGATGGTGATCGATAAAAAAAGTCTATAATTTTTCTAATAAAGCGAATGTTCATCTCTCTTTCTCTCTCTCTCTCTCTCTCTTTCTTTCTGGTTTTAATATTTGAAATGAGAGAAATAAAAATTCAAAGATGAAAAATAATCTGGTAAACGTTTGGAATGTCCTGACAAATCCTTCTCGTTTCCGTCGATTTGGAAGAAACAAAAGGACTATGAGTTCTTTTCTTTGTTTCGCGAGGGCACTCTTTCCCTCTCTCTCTCTCTCTCTCTCTCTCTCTCTCTCTCTCTCTCTCTCTCTCTCTCTCTTTCTTTCTTTCTTTCTTTTCTTCGTTCTCCGCACGCGCATTATTTACCAGTGACTACGATCCTTCCTACCATGTGGGATATCTTTGGAACGTGGAGGTGAACAGAGAAAGAAGGATAGACGGACGAATACGCGGGTGAATAGATGGATGAAAAGATAGGTGAGCGTTTAGATAGATGGATTATATATAATAATATAATTTTAATGATGAAATAAAAATTCATAATATATTTGGGCAAATTTTTAACAAAAGCTCTTTTAATTAATACCAGCGGGGTTGTAGCTGATGTTACGAAAAAAACAAAAAAAGAAAAAAGAAAGATAAGAAAAAAAATTTTTTTTTTTTTTTTTTTTTTTTTTTTTTGTATACAATCGTAAAAATAAAAGGAATAAAGTGGCCACTCAAAAGGGACAATCGCGAAAGAGGGAAACATAATGGATAGATAAATAAAAAGGGAACGTTCGATATAAAGGACTCGAGCCGTCTTTAATGACACGTTACTTTTCCAAAAAGGGCGGCGACTTTAGTCCTGTACATTCTTCTAGCCCCTCGCCCCGATTCCTCTTCTCTTACTCTCGTAACCTGGCAATTTCGGTGCCCCATAATCCGCTAGATTGTATCCCGTATTACCTAGAACACGAATTATCTCGACCATAGGCGAAAGACTGAGGGTTCTTAAGAAAGCGTGAGGGCAGGAAAGATAGATACATAGATAGAATAGATAGATAGAAAGAGAAAGAGAGAGAGAGAGAGAGAGAGAGAGAGAGAGGAAAACAGAATGAGAAAGTGAAAGGAGAGAGGGAAGGGCCCACCGTGCCGGATCTATCTTTTTCTTTTTTTTTTTTTTTAAACGAAAGACTGCTTATAATTCAGAAAGGAGAGATATTCCTCTCCTTCAATTTTCACTCGCGTTACCACAGTACCTTCCTTCTCCTCCACCTTCTCCTTCCTCTTTTTCTTCTTCCTTTCTTTGCTCTTCTCGTAGCTATCGAGATAATGACAGAGCCATGTCCCATGGGGTTCCAGGAAGAATCGTGCAACAAATTGCAATCTGGACTCGTAGGATTCAATCCTACGAAAGAAAGATAGAGAAAAAGAATTCTTTGGTAAATGAATGATACTTTCAAAAAGAAAAAAGAAAAAAAGACTATAGAAAAGAAAGAGAGGTAGAGAGAGAGAGA
Organism: Vespa crabro; assembly: GCF_910589235.1. Taxonomy (NCBI): domain Eukaryota; kingdom Metazoa; phylum Arthropoda; class Insecta; order Hymenoptera; family Vespidae; genus Vespa; species Vespa crabro. The sequence goes on from NC_060957.1 coordinate 12,436,358, forward strand.
GAGAGAGAGAGAGAATCAAAGAAGCAGCTGTAGGAGTAATAGGTACGGAACATAAGGTTCATTATATACTGACAAACGAAAGAAAGTCGAGTCTTTCCTGTAATTGTCCTTATCAAAAAGTTAATATTGTCTGACGATAATAGGTAGCCCGTAGGTAAAGTAACCCAATGGTACATTAATATTTCGAGTGCTTTTCAATTATCAAACAAGACCGAAAGGAAGTGAACGTAAAAGGGAGAAGATGGAAGGGCCCATGAGAATTTGAAATATGAAGGGTGGCGTTTATGGCGCCATAGAGTAGCGTAAGAACGAACGGAACGATTCGATGCGGAACGATTCTTTGAAAAAATGTACCAGGCAATTTGTGGCTAGGAGAGAAAAGGACGTTTTACAATTAACGCTACTATCTTCTTAAAGTAATGGTTGCATTCTTAGAGCTGATCCTTTTCTTTCGGTCCCACGTATGCCTTTAAAGAAAATGTAGAAGAGAGCTTCTCTTGGTTTTGTCGTTAGGCATTAATTGAACGTCCCGGTCTGAAGAGAGATTAAAGAGAGGAAAGAGATAAAGAGAGTAAGAGAGAGAGAGAGAGAGAGAGAGAGTGAAAGAAAAGACATCGTAGTAGTCGAGCTATCCAAGAAACCGAATGAATTTCTGCCCAAGTTTCTCTTCACCTTCTTTTTCTCTTCCCTTTTCCAGCATAGCATCTCGGTATTTCTCAGGTTCGAAGGAAGGAAGAATCGTTGGCCTGCCGCAGCAGCTTCTTCGGGACCAACCTGTTATTAAGGGACCTCCGACGATTAGATTGCGCTAATGGCGAACCGCTGTCTCTTCCGTCGAGAAGAATCGACCTGGCTTCTCTGTTTCTTTCTCATTCCCTCCTGCCCCTCTTTCTCTCTCTCTCTCTCTCTCTCTCTCTCTCTCTTTCCCTTTCCGTTTTCTTCGGCATGGAAAACAAGTTCCTTTTACTTTTTTCTTCTCGCACTTTTAGGAGGAATGAAAAACATGGAGGAAGGGAAAAACACTCCGGAGGAAAATTTGAAGGACCAACGTTTCGTGTCAGCCTACTTCTCTCTCTCTCTCTCTCTCTTCCTGAGTATCTTCGAAACGCGCTCTCTTCATCCACCTCTTTCTTTTTCTTCTTCTTCTTCTTTTTCTTCTTCTTCTTCTTTTCCTCCTCCCTCCTTCTACTCTTCATCTTCTTCCTTCTACACCTCGCTGATTCCATTAGGGAAGGTCTCCATTGGATCCTTTCCGTTCTCGACGCCGAGAATTCCCTCGCGCGCTAAAGGATTCCTATCTTACTTCTCCCTCACTCTTTTAAGCACCTCGTATTTCCCGTGGGAACTCGGCAATGCCAACAAAAGCGCACGAAAAACGTTTAATAAATAAATTGATCGGGTTTCTCCCTCTTCCACAGCTACCTTCCCTCTTCCTTCTCTCTTTCTGTTAGTATGCGAAGAAGGAGATGAGAAAAGAAAGAAAAAGAGTCTCTCTCTCTCTCTCTCTCTCTTATTCTCCTTCTTTCTTTCTCTTTTTTCTCTCACTCTTTTTCTTTCTCTTTTTTAGTTGCTTCCGGAAACGCGACACCGCCGACTGGAATCCAACTCACGTTTCATTAGCTCGCTAATACCAGGGAGATGAAAACCCGCTCGGTTTTGTAGTATAGGACTATTATGATATCCCCACAATGCAAAAGGACCCCCGGGAACGCGAGAGCTCTCACATATGGCACGTAGCAAAATCCACGTTATAGGTACCAACGGTAACATCGTGCTTGTACTCATCGAGAGTGCACTTCTCGCGTTCCGATTTTCGAGGCTCCTCGTTGTGATTCTGGGTCGAGTACGCATCGCATCGCATCGCGTTGCCTCGCGTAAGTACATATGTAAGTTAACTTATGTATATTTGCGTATTAAGATAAAATGCTTTTTATCACTTATATATTTATTTAAATCATGTGAGCGTGTGACGTTTGTAGTCTTTAAAAGAAATCAAATATCTTTTTCTGATTTCTGAAAAAGAAAGAAAAAAAAACTTATATATATATATATATATATATATGTGTGTGTGTGTAATTCGTATGGACGATAATCGATAGACAGGTGAAAGGTTTCATGTATATTGTTCTATTCACGAGAATAATACGTAATACCGATCGAGCTAGTTTTCCAGCGATCTTAATTCCATAGGTATTATTACTACCGGAACGATTTAGCATATAACTATCCAAGTAATCGTGTACGACGCGTTATACAGTGAAAAATATCTTTTGGAAATAATCGTATCTCTCCTATGTTCATTCGAGCGAAGACAATAGGGCATAAGTAAGAATACTTAGGTATACTATCGCTAACGCGCAACTTGGCCATATGCGTTTCTCGTGCGACACGCTGGGCAACGAGAAACTCTCTATCCAGTCGAAAGGCCTATTGTAAGGGTGACGCTATACGATTCGGTATAATAGTAATAATAATAATAATAATAATAATACCAGTAGGCAATAATAATCGGGAAAAGCTAAGCTCGCGAACAAGCGAAAGAACAAGCACCCTGGAAATTCTCAATCCAGTCTACCTATGCGTTCGTAGGTCTCCTGGTGGTGGTGGTGGTGGTGGTGGTGGTGCTATTACGCGGTAGTTTGCGAATCGTTTTTCTGGCCGGCTGCTGAAGGGAGGCATAGAATGAGAAAAGTGGAAGGGGAGACGGATGAAGAGGAAGAGGGTGTAGGTAGGGTAGATTCTCTCTCCTACCGATGACGACTACCGATGGGTGCCGGTGGTTGTGCGCAACCGAGCGACACAATTGTGAACGCCGCTTGAACGATCGGCGAGTAACTCGAGTAGGTACTCGCCGAGCTCCACTCTCTCGCTGCGGGATATGCATTTGTGCAACAGGCTTTATATACGTCCGTTGCGCTACTTATGCAATCGTGAATGCCCTACCACCATTCCAGACGATGCCGCGAGCGCCTTCTTCTGCGTTTCAATGAACCTCGGCTACCTACTATATGCTACTACGTATTGCTTTGCCTTCGAATAGCTTGGCCTATTCGATCGCCAGAAGAAACTTGAATGAGAAATTTTATGAAGGAATGCGATCGTTCAAAATTATATATTATTACAGAATCTATTCGAATTGGATTAAGAATAATACTCACGAGATTTCATTAATCGTTGCCAACGTTTTTATATCGTCTTGTAATAGAATATAAGAAACATAAATAAACAAAAAAAGAGAATAAAAGAAAATATATATATATATATATTCTTTTATTTTTGACAGAGTAAATACACGAAGAGATCGTGTATCTCTCGTAGCTCGTTTTGATCGAGATTATCGGAACAGCATCGGAGCGGTACTCGAACGAGCTCGAGCCGCGTAATTAACATAATTAATATCCAGTCGACGAGTACCTCCCACGGTTTGGTACGGGGCGGAAGACCTTTTGGTAACGCAGCGTGTGGTTTTACCTGAGAAAGAGATACCTGTTCGTAAGTAGAATAGCGCAGATCAACGGAAGGGAATAAAGGAGAAAGAGCGGAGGAGTTGTAAAAGGGGAAAAGAACTTGAAGATACGAGTCCACCCCCTGGTGTGCGAACGAACGAACGAGTGATCGATAGCCCTCGGAAAAGTCGGATTAATAGACGGATTGCTTTGCTTTCGTCCACCACATACGAGGCTAACTCTGTCTGTCGTCTTGTAGATAGTCCTGCATAGTCGAAACTCACTACGAAAGGGGGGAAAAAAGAAGTTTGGTTCCTTTTATTTTTCTTCGATCTTATTCTCCTTCGCTCGTTCATTCGAAATCTCGATTCTCCTCGGGGAGAAACACACCCACGTAAATGCACACCAACGAAAACTAAGACGTAAAGGACGACGAAAAAACCTGTATTCACCCACAGGTGCGGATTTTGTCCATTTCGCGCATCACCGAGGTCAGTCTCTATCTTGCAGCTGCAGGCCATCGCGCAGGCCATCGCACCGGCCATCTCCTCTTTCCTTCCCTACTTTTCCCCTTCTTCTTTTTCCATTTCTATCTCTATCTCGACTAAACCACCTCGACGAAGAAGGAGATGATGAAGTAGAAGAAGAAGAAGAAGAAGAAGAAGAAGAAGAAGAAGAAGAAGAAGAAGAAAAAGTAAAAGAAAAAAAAAAAAAAGAGGAAATAGAAATGGAAGAAGAGCTCACGTGTCGTGTGGCCGAGGAAACAGTTTGGTGCCTCTGTTTTTTTCCCTTTTCTTACGTCAAGAGGGCCAAAGACTGCTCTCTTGACGGTCCCATAGTCCAGCGATGGATTACAGAGCCGTTGCACAATGCTTCGACCAACACCGGGCCCTTTGTGCTATGCCGGCTCTCGTATTATCCCCTCCTTTTGTCCTTCGCCCTCCTTCTTCTCTCCTTCTCTCTCTCTCTCTCTCGCTCTCTCTCGCTCTCTTTTTTCTTTTTCTTCTTCTTCCTCTTCTTCTGTCTCTTTCACGCAAGAGGCAGGACACATTGGAAAGATCTATTCGCTCTTAATTCGCTCGTCAGCGTTCACAATGGGCCTCAAGTTTCCCCAACAGGGCAAACGAAAAGCCAAGGAAAAGCTTCGGTTTACCGGGAGCAGAATTTTTCTCTTGTTTGAGAATTGTGTCCCTTCTCTTCCCTGTCCCTCCCCCTCCCCTTTCTCCGTCCCCCTTGACCGAAGCCGATTCCTATTCTTTACATTTCTTTCTTTCTTTTTTTTTTTTTTTTTTTTTTCTCTTACATCTTATTTATAAACTCACGAGGACTATCGAGTTTGAGTACGCATCTGTCGGGACCTGTTCGTTGTTCGACGTATTCGCGAATTTGTAAATAATTTTTCTTTCTTTTTTCTTTTTTTGTTTTCTTTTTTTCTCGGCGAATTAAAAATATTATGAAGACCAAACGAAATAAAAAAGAAACGAGAGAGAGAGAGAGAGAGATTTCAAGAAAAGAATAGAATGATGGCAGAATGGAAGGAACGAAAAGAAAAGAGGGGAAAAGACTCGATGTGAAAAAAAAAAAAAGAAAAAAGAAAAGAGAATAACTATTTTTTTTCCCTTCCTCTATCTCTGTCTTTTTCTTTAAAGGACCTTCAATGCGATTCATCTCGAATGGCCGAGCTCGTCGAATTCCCTCACCTATATATCTCAACGGACGTCCTTCTAGGAGCCGCCTCCCGATCGATAGATTTCCATCAAGCGCCTATCTATCAGTTTTAATTGATGCCGCTCGATTTAGCTCTTCGAAGGAGAGGACCCGTTCCGGAGCAAGCTCCTCCTCCTCTTCACGTGCTCATCGTTCCTTCTCTTGTGAACGTACATGTTCGTACTTCTTTGGACGATCGGGAACGTCCAAGAGTCTCCGACTATCGACGAGCAGCCAATTCTGATAATGGAAGCAAAAAACATGGCTAAGTGGCTGCTCGTGTCTCTTTATCTCTTTGATTATTTATCTCTTTCTCCCTCCCTTCCTCTCTCTCTCTCTCCCTCTCTCTCTCTCTC
>NC_060957.1:12444366-12489366 GCF_910589235.1 Vespa crabro
GAAGATGAAGTTGAAGGGGAGCAAGTAGAGGAAGACGGTCGTTCGCTTTTTACCCTTATTTCAAACCCATAACTTTGCTCGTTTCCACTCGTTATCGTCCAATCGAGATTAAACGCCACGAGCAGTTAATTGACTTTTTGAACTCCCTGTACCTCCCTTACTCCCTCCCTCCCTCCCTCCCTCCCTTCCTCCTTTCCTACGTTCTTTCCTCCCTCCATGTTGCCGGCGCCACGGCCAAAGTTTCGCTCGAGCGGCTGCTTGGTCTCTGTAAAACTTCTCTCGCTCGAATAACAGCTTCCTTTACGTAGAACAGATCCGCCACTTGAGATTTGAATTCGACGAAACACTTTTCGAAAGTATCTAGACGCAGAGGAAAAGAAAGAGTAAGAGAGAGAGAGAGAGAGAGAGAGAGAGAGAGAGAGAGAGAGAGAGTAGATCTCTTGAAGAAAGATGAAGAGAGAAAGGGGAGGGGGGATTACTTTGATACAAAATAGTTATTCGAATACCTTCCGCCGGACGTTCGTTTAAATCAGAGAGCAATTAAGCGATAGAGAACAGGCTCTTTCTCTCTTTATCTCTTTCTCTCTCTCTCTCTCTCTCTCTTTCTTTTTTTCTACCTCGTTAAACCTACCGCGTATATTGAGACTCTCCGTTCATTTCTCCTTCTCGCGATCGTCCTCCAATTACTAGAGGAAACGATATCTTGCCTTTATATACATGGAACGAAATGCATTCAGAAGCTACGCCTCGGTACGAAGAGATCCTTTCATTAGTATCCTTCCTACCGAGTAACGAACGTTCTTCTTACGCTAATAGAAGTGCCGTTTACTTTTGATTGAAAAAGAACGAAAAAACATCGTGTATTTATTTTATTCGTAACGTAGAAATAAATGAAAAATATAGATAAAAGTGTAATTACTTATGTATGCATATGTATATTTATATGTTGAAGATTTGATCAATAAGCTTTCATCTTTTTTTTTTCTTTTTTTTTTTTTTTTTTTTTTAATAAGTACACTTTATAGTAAATTATTCAACTTCGACACTTTATTGTACGTTGTAGTAGTATTCTTAACGATCTTGCTTTACGTTTGACCCCGATAGCCTGCTAAGAGTAGGTAAATACTTACTACGGTAGAGGTCGTATCGAAATATCGTGTTTGACTCTCGACGATAACACCTCGATAGCTAGCAACGTATATCACGTATACAAAGAAACGCGTTATGCATCCTTCTATCGTCGTACATACATACATACATACATACATACATACATAGGCCCTATCAACACATCTATTGCATTTCCTTTCGAGCTACTATTATACGTGTATTCGATATATATATGTACGTATAGTAAGACACGTACTACGTAGAACTTACACAAATCGACGTAGGACATCGACGACAAACGCATCTAGTTACACGTTAGTACGCGACGTGTTTCTAGATGTGGGTCGTCTTATCCGGCTTCGCGAAACGCGAAGGAAACGATTTCCTAAGCTGTACGCGACGGCTTCGATATGTATATCCGATCGTCATACAAAATTTATCCATCTATGAAATAGAAATTCTAGTAAACCACTAACGAAGACATTATCGTAGCCATGTGAAATAGATATCACGGAAATTGGAATTTCAAGGTACGAATATTATTCGCGAACGATACGGATTCCGCGTTAATGTAAATTACGAATTTACGTCCTTTAAATTAAGATCCGATTTGAAAGTTTACTCCTATGGTAGCAAATAGATATATCCTAAAATCCTTTTACTTTATTTAATCTATTTGAGTTTATAAATTTTATTGAATGAGTTAATAAATTTTCATTCCTATATAACACGGAGAAAAGTGATTTTATGGGAAAAGAGTACTAGTTCGTTAGGCTACCCGCAGAATCGCTCTGTTAATTTCCGCGCTCTCTTGCGTGACTGTATAAAAAAAAAAAAAAAAAAAAAAAAACAAAACAAAACAAAACAAAACAAAATAAAACAAAAAGAACGAAAAAAAAAACAAAAAAAAAAAAGAGAGAGAGAGAGAGAAAAAAAGAAAAAACCAACATGATACGGTCGACGATCAAACGTACAAAAGCGATATAGGGGTTGTCGAATGGTCAATGAACGAACGCAGGTGGAACTAATGTCGTAATCGTGAGAGCCCTCGTTTTTTTCATCATTGTCATCGCACATGGCCGATTTCAAATATAATATACTTTCAACGAATACTAGTTTTGTTTTCTCTTTTTTTTCCTTTTGTTCTTTTTTCCTTTTCTTTTTCTTGTTTTTTTTTCTTTTCTTTTTTGGTTTTTTTTTTTTTTTTTTTTTTTTTTTTTTTTTGATTTAAATTAATCGTCCCGAGTGCGTTCCTACGAGAATTCGTTCGAATTAATTAAAATCAATTACGATACCGTTGCTAGGTTAAAAGAGAAACGATTATTATTATTATTATTATTATTATTATTATTATTTTTATTTTTATTATTATTTTTCTTGGTATGTAATTTGCCAGGATATCGAACGTAAAGGAAGGGAAAGAGATACGGACGAACGTGTAAAACGAATTAAGCACCGATAGCATGGAATCCGAAGCAGCTAAACTATTTCTCGTGCGTGTAATCAGCATTTCAGGGATCAACGTTCGTGGAATCCAACTTGAAAGCTTCTCCTTTCTTTCTCTTTCTCTTTCTCTCTCTCTCTCTCTCTCTCTCTCTTTTTCTTTCTCTTTCTCTCTCTCTCTCTCCCTTCCTTTTCAACTATCCTCACTTCTTTGCAATAGTAATCGTGTACGCTCGAAGGGTACGCGAACGCAGCGTACTTTTTTCGTATACCGGCACGCGCACTAGAATGTTGGAAACTAGCCACAACGTTGGGCTTTTCCGTTTACTTGCTTTTATTTATCATCGTGCTCGAGCACGTCGAGTCAATTAACTCGTCGCAAGAAAAACTTAGCTCGTTTCTGTGCATTCAACTCAAACGTTATGCGACAACAACGAGTACGCATACTACTACGATTACGATTGTATGCGTGTATGGTTTGCGATTAAAACGACTATTACAACGACGAACCATATAAACTATATCGACGGTAAAATTATTCGGAAAAGTTGTGGAACGTGAATATATCGTAACGGTGAACGAATAAATAATGGAATTAACGAGGTTCGATGATCTCTCAGCACCGATAGATACGGACGGGGACTTTCTTCTTCCAGGTGGTCGATCGAGTCCATTCGCGCTCTGGCTGTTTCATAGTCGACTGGAATCCAGACGGTGCGAGCAGAAGCGCGCACGAGAGAAAGGTTCCTGATCGATCTTCGATTTCAATCTCGGCTCGCAGATTGCAAATTCGTTTTACAGCGGCTTGTTCAATGTGAAAAGCGTGAATTCGATTATTTCACGAACTCTCTTTCTCTCCCTCCCTCTCTCTCTCTCTCTTTTTCTCTCCATTTCAACGTAAATTTCTTTTTTTCGAATTAAGTAATCTCTCTCTCTCTCTCTCTCTCTTAATTAAAGATTCGTTCATTCATTTTATTCGTTCCATCGTAAAGAATCGAATTTAATAAGATACATCGTAATAATAGAGTTGTAACTTCCGGTCGTTTATCATAATAATACTTACGACAATAGAAATTTTTTTTTCTCTTCTTAAACGAGTTTGAAGAAGAAGAAGAAGAAGAAGAAGAAAAGGAAGAAGAAGAAAAATAAACAGCGCTTGGTTCGCTCTTACCATGCTCATTTTCTTTCGACATTCACGACCGTCTGTCTGTCTGCCGAGAAAATTCCTCAAACTTCTTATCGCATTACACATGTAATTTATATACCGGCTTTTATGTTTCTTCTTCTACTTGTCCACAACTGGAAATGTCGGCGAATACTTATCGATAATTTCTTTCATTTCCGTCTTCGCCATTTTTCCTTTATGATTTTTCTTTCCTACTTGTTACGCCAAATACTCTCTCTCTCTCTCTCTCTCTCTATATATATATATATATATATGTTAGGGAGACCGGAAAGTAATGTCGCTTTCTTAAATTAAATTCAAACGAATAAATTTTTAACAAGTTTTTATTTTTAATCACAATTAAATATCGACATGCGCAGAAACGACATTACTTTCTGGTCCCCTTAATATATATATATATATATATATATATATATATATATATATATATATATATAGATATGAACTTCGATAGTGGTTTTCTATTATGGGCAAATTCTAGAGAACGTCTTAAACCATGGAACGCAAGAAACCGTATATAGATTCTCTTCTCTAAACTTAGTTAGTTAGTAACTCGCGAAATTACGCGTAGTTCCTCGACTAATTGAACGTCCGAGAGTCTAGCCAAAGAGGAATTCGATCTCGTGCGAATCATGCGAGGTTGAATCAACCAAAGTAGATAGGGACAGAATATGTGTGTTGGAGCAAAAGGGTGGAAGGAGAAAGAGAAAGAGAGAGAGAGTGAGAGAGAGAGAGAGAGAGAAGGCCAAGTGTATTCGCACGCACGACGAAGATACGACGGAATTTTAATATTCTCTGACGGCGAGAGTAGGGACGATGGTAATCCCCTTGACAAACGGGTGCCTCCACCCTGATGTCTCTTGACAAACAGAGGCCATCGTTTTCGCGCGGTGAGGCCGTCTCGTCACTGCCGAAGCAGAAACGAAGAGGAGAACGAGGAGGACTTGCGAATGCGACGTTTGCTCCTATGGTAAGAGTAAAGAGGAGGGAAGGGAAGAGAAAGAGGAGGCTGAGGAGGATCTGGATCGAATCCAAAGAGTTTTGCCGCGCTTTGTCGCCGAAACAAATTGCTCGAGCTGGTCGTACAGAACGAGTAAGTCTTTCTCTTTCTCACTCGCACGGTAATTGTGGAACTTGTGGACAGACGCAGAGAGAGAGAAAGAGAGAGAGAGAGAGAGAGAAAGAGAGGATAGAAGATAGGAAGAGAAAAAGAATGAAAGGAAAGAGAAACTAGAAAGACGGTGACTAGAATTTGCTCGACCTCTTCTCCTTCTAGTTGAGCGGTACATAGTACCACTGGAAAATATGGAGTATACATCGTCCAGTTCTCTTTGGAGTATGGAATGTGGAAGAGACGGCGCAAGACGAAGACGAAGATACGGACCAACCGGACTCGGATGTCGTTCATTGCGCCACAAAACCCTTCTCTCGCGCCTCCTCGCGACGAGAGAGATTCTCTCTCATATCGCGGAACGCGCATAACGCCCTTCCACTACTTTGAAACGTCTCCTTGTGCGTGGCACGCCATTAATATGGGTCGCTGGATAGCTCGACTACGACGACGACGACGACGACGACAACGACGTTGGTTATCTCTCTCTTTCTCTCTCTCTTTCTTTCTTTCTTTCTTTCTTTCTTTCTTTCTTTCTTTCTCTTAGATTCCAAGTTTCTATTTCCAACTCGCCATGAACGTGCACACCTTCCTCGTCTTTCCTCACTCTTAACACACACTCTCTTTCTCTCTCCCTTTTTCTCTTTCTGTCTCTTTCTCTCTCTCGCTCTCTCTTTTTCCTTCTCTTTCTCTTTCTCTATCTTTCACTTGGATAGGACGCTTTTGAAAGACGAACGATATATTAACTCTCCCTTTCTCTCTCTCTCTCTTTCTCTCTCTTCTTCTTCTTCCTCTTCCTCTTTCTCTTACTCTTCTTCTTCTTCTTCTTCTTCTTCTTCTTCTTCTTCTTCTTCTTCTTCTTCTTCTGGACTCAAACACTACACGCGAAATTATATTGTCCCGTGCGAAGGATCCATCAACCCTCTTCACTTCTCTCCGACCACCAACGATTATTTTAAACGCCATGGTATTCGGGATAGTTACCATTTCGCGCCTGCCAAAATTCACTACAGTCCACTTCGCACGGGCCGACAAATTTTAGACAACATTCCTGTTTGCGGATCCAACTCATTCCCAACAAACGGAGGTATGCGTATTCGAAATTTTCCACGGAGCCGACGGTAAATGGGAGTTATCTTTGGATAACGGTGTCGGTCAAAGAGAGATCGTTATTATCGCGAGCGTGGGCGAAAATCGTACGGTCCGTCGCCTCGTTAACGGTGCACGGAAGCCGCAACAACTATCTTCTGGACCAAGATAGGATAGATTTAACGAAGATGAGAAACGTCGTCGCCGAAACGAAAACGTAAACGATCAAAGACATACAAGCAATCTACGACCGTCCGTCCAATGGTCGTTTCACGCGCGTCACTCTTCTTAGGAAAGACTTCTCTCTTCGACGTACCTCACGGATGGATGGATGGATGGATGGATGGATGGATAGACGGACGAACCGACGGACGGACGGATGGATGGATGGAAAAGGAAGATGAAAGAAAAAAGTTAGCTGTCAGGATCGTAGAAAAAGGTCATTCCGTGGCGTTGTCGGACAACGCTAGTGGAATGTAAGACAATCTCGTGCGTGTCTAGTTGGTAGAAGATGCTGTTTCTTAGTGCCAGAATAAGATGCGAAGGAACGAGGAAAGAGGAGGTGGATAAGGATGAGAATGAGGATAAGGATGAGGGTGACAGGGGATGAGGAAGTTTAAGAAAGAGAGAGGAGAAATGGGAGAAGAGAGAACCGTACAATTAATTTCGAAACGTCGCAACGAGGGAAAGAGAGAGAAAGAGAGAGAGAATGAGAGAGAGATAGGGAACAAGCTGGGGCGCACCTCACCGAGGATCTGCATGCAAGAACAATTAGCTACACCTCCTCGTGGCTCACCTCCGCGATAAATCAGCGAACCGCATTACCACAACGGCCAGCAAGCGCACAATGCCTGTAATTCTCGCCCACTCTGGGAGCTCTTGGACGTTGAAGTGAGAAAGAGCAAGAGGAAAAGATGGAGGGACAAGTGAGGGAAAGGGAAGAGAATAGAGGGCCTGTCTTTCGAGCTAGAATCGTTCACGAAGACACGACCAAGAACTCCGTAACCTGAAATTCGTACGTACATATATCGTCAAGGAGAATCGGCAACGATCACTCCATTCCATTTTTCTCGTTTTTGTTTCAAGAGAAAGTCATATTTCTTGAAAAAGAATAAGGAAACGAAAAGGAAACAATAATATCGATGGAAAATCAAAGGATACAAATTTTAGCCCATCTCGAGTCGTTTGCGGTTTCGAGCAAAGCGGTTTGTCGCGTAAACCGAATTGCGGTCGAGGGTTTCCATATAGCAAGAACGGAAGAACGACGCACCTGCGGTAATTATAATTTGAACGGTCATAAGCGCCGTCGTTGGAGGTCCACAGTTATAAGCGTGTATATATATATATATATATATATATATATATATATATATATATATGTACGTAGGTATGCATTTATGTAGGTAACTACCTACAACTTTTATGGTAGTGGTTACGTCGAGAAAATGGATCGTCGTGATCGTAAATTGCAAACCTATCCGCGTAGTCGTCCGATTTGAAACGGACGACAATCTTCTTCCTTCTTCTTCTTCTTCTTTTTCTTCTTTTTCTTCTTCTTCTTCTTCTTCCTCCTTCTTCTCCTCCTACTTCTCCTCATCTTCTTTAATCTTCCTCGCGAACGTTGCGGTTATATGGAAAATTTTTCATATTTAAGCGAGTATTATTCTCGTGCGTGAGATCAGAGGATTATAGACTTAGCGATTTAGAATATATAATAACCCAGAAGAGTACCAGTCGTTCAGATATATAGTCAGTTATATGACTTATCACGTACAATACCAAGGTATGATCTTGGATAGGTATTATATGAAGTCGAGGACGAGTTTAAGCTTACCAGAAGCAATGCGTATAACTTCGTAGAGGAATCATCGAAGCGTATACCTTCGTCTTGGAGGTAAAACTGTACGCCCTGTTATCGCTGGTATCGCATGATCGCGAGCACCCGCACTTACGGGCGATCGAGCGGAAACTAGCCGGTCCACTCGCGTAAATCTTGTACGTGTACGCTCGTGCGCGTTCACCGACCGATTTTATTTATCGCTCCGTGGGACGTAACGAGAGATCCTTCAGGAACGTTTCTGCTGCAATCGCGCGGAGGATTTATCGTACCGCGAATGCGGAATCGTCGGGAGAACAATGGGAAGGATAATGGCCGCGGGACTCGGCTTTGTTGGAAATTGTTCTGTTCCTAGTTCGTCCAACCTATTCTTTTCGTCTGAAAATGGGTCCAGTGAGGTAAAAAAAAAAAAAAAAAAAAAAAAAAAAAAAAAGGAAAAGAAAAGAGAAAAAGGAAAAAAAAAGGAAGAGGAAAAAATTGAAAAAGTGAAAAACAAAAAAAAAACAAGAATAAAGAAAGGAAGGAAGAAAACGAGAAGAAGGAAATAGAGAAAAGAACCAAAACAAAAAAAAGAAAAAGAAAGACAAGATATCTTCTTTGTCATTCATCGAATCGACAAATATCACAATTCGTACAAAATTGATTTCTCCTTCTACAAGTTGTACTTACGAAGTCTGGCTCGATATCACCGAGGATACATCCGTATCTAACGTTACAGAAACGTTTGCATATTTTATAGGGAACGTTCTCTCTTCTGTATTGATCTGTATTAAAAATATACTTTACTCGCCGTAGTGCCGTACAACGGTAAGACGTTCCGCCGTGCTTTCTCGATTTTACGAAACTCTCATAGCATCTGCTATAAACGATCGTTTTTCTCGCGACGAACATTATAGCCGTTTATGCAGAAGCAAAAGCTATGCAGTTCCCGCATCCAAGGAAAATTAATTCGGTATTCCGTTGTTAACGTCGAATCGTCGATAGGATGGGTAGAATAGGTAAGTAAGTAGAAGAGAGAGATAGATAGAGAGAGAGAGAGAGAGAGAGAAAGAGTGGGTACTTTTCGATATACCTATATCTCGAGAGCGTGCTCGATTCTCGACGAAACGCAAAATCACGCTCCGCCGGGTGGAATCTAATTACTTCCGCCTTCGCTCCCTATCTTCTCGAAAGGAAAGAGAGAAGGAGGAAGAAAAGGAGAAGTAAGAAGAAGAAGAAGAAGAAGACGCGAGACGGCCCGTATCGAGTCGTCGAAAACGAAGTAGAATTTCATAAATGTATCGCGTTTGCCACGGAGTATGAGAACGAACGTAAGGGAGATTTCCGAGGATGCCGAGATTCCATCAGCGATCCATCAACGAGATAAAGGATCGATCGATTTGCCCTGAGGTAGAGAACGGGTTAAGGCTTATCCTAAAGCAAGATGAAGAAAAAGAAGGAAGAGGTGGAAGAAGAAAAGGAGGAGGAAGAGGAGGAGAAGGAAGAGGATGAGGAGGAAGAGGAGGAAGAGGCGAACTGGATTCGCTTGATCAATCATTCCGACGTCCAGAGAAGAGGATGGATCGAGTCGCGGTGTTTACGGAGATTCGTCGAGGTTTAAATTCCTCCCGTCGCTTGCTAAAGCAGAAGAAGAGGGAGAGAGGAGTCTGGTTATACCCTCTTCCGTTGTTTTTCCACGAGACGAATGGATTAACCCCCTCAGGAGAAAACTTCTCTTTATTCGGCTTATTGTCGGGGATTGGACTGATGGAAGGTAAGAGAGAAGTAATTTCTGCGAGTCACCGGAGACAGTGGTGATGGTAGTCAAGAAGAAGAAGAAGAAGAAGAAAAAGAAGTGGATGAGGAAGAGAAAGAGAGAGGAAAAGAGCGAAATGATGGTCCAATGGAGAATGAGAACAACGGAGCACGCGGGGGCGGTCAGACGCATTAAAGCTCGTCTCAGTGACGGTTACGCGAGGAGTAGTAGTCCTTCCAGCTCCAGGAGAGAGCCAACAATTGGAGCGTAATTATGAGCCAAGACACGGACGGCTGACTCATATTTAGTGGTTGTTTCGCGGTCGTCCTTTCTCTCTGTTCCTCTCTCTCTCTCTCTCTCTCTCTCACTCTGTCTGTCTATCTCTCTTTTTTTGTTTCTTCCTCTTGTGGCAGAACTTCGCCAAGCTCCGGAAAAAAAGTCTCTTGCTTCTGACCTGTGTACAGGCGTGTTTGCGGTTTCCAACCGCGGTTCTGGATCACTTCTAGAGACGGCACGTGGAAGTTTCTACTTCAGGAGCGTGTCAGGGAACACGGGATCGCTTGTTCCAGTATTCCGCGAACCGGTTCTCGTCAATTCGATGAATCGAAGGGTTTCGATCGCTTAACGATGCGGTATCACGCGATCCCCTTGCCAGGCTCGTCGTGCATAAGGTACATCATTCTCGTGTCTCGCTCTTTCGGATTACCATTTTCGTGATTCCACGAAGTTGGAACGGGTATATGTGACTGTACGATTATTTGGTAAAATTATTAGGGATTATCCAACAACACCGGAAATTATTCGCATTTATTCGAGATTAGATAGAAACGAATAAGTGTCTCGAATGTGGTTCGAAATTTCAGAAGTTAAATTCGATCGACCTGGTCGTTTCTCTCTCTCTCTCTCTCTCTCTCTCTCTCTCTTTCTCTTTTTATGGTTGACTAGCAGCACGGCACCGACTGCGGTGGTGGTACTGGTGATAGTGGTGGTGGTACCAGAACGCGAAGGCTATGAAGCGTAACGCGTCCATTCATCCCACACCTCGTCACCGTTGTCTGGGTTCCGGAGTGTAAGCGGCAACGGGCCGAGCGCACGCGCCAGGAAACGACGCTCGGTACCGTCATGTATTACCATTATATATATACACATACATACATATATATATATATATATACTCCTTTACAACATATATACTTATAAAGAGAGAGAGAGAGAGAACATTTTCTCGCGTGGCGCTCGCTAGCACGCCCGCTTGCTCTCTCGAGGCGCCAAACGATACTCGTCGTGGCTTATCGCACTTCCTTGATCCATGTAAACGCGACGCTTGAGACGCGAAATACCTCCCTCAACCTCCACAATGTCTTCTACAATACGAGTCCCGAGTCTCTCTCTCTCTCTCTCTCTCTCTCTCTCTCTCTCTCTCTATAACTACACGAATATCTTTGTACTTATCTATATGAGTATACCTATGTGTAGGTATATATGTACGTTCACGAGATCGTCGACGGATTTTAAATTACTATCGGAAGAGTGTTCGAGGAGTGCCTTAGCTATGAACTTTACTCCGCAGTCCGAGTAGGCTGATCGATTTCAATCTTGTCGAAAAATGTCGATCTTCAGAAACATTTGCGAGAAATAAAAAAAAAAAAAAAGAAAAAAAAAAGAAAGAAAAAAAAAGAAAAGAGAAAGAGAAAGAGAGAATAGATAGATAGATAGATAGAGTGAGTTGGCGTTCCATAGAAGAATCAAATGGAGTGTGGGTCGAACTCAAGTACGGTCCTTTCGTTTATTGGTTTTAGGATCCTCCTTCGAAAGCGTAGGTTACTTGTTTTAACATTTTTTTCCCTTTTCATTCTCTCGGTTAAACGAATTTTATTCCTTTCTTTTCTTTTTCTTTTTTTTTCTTTTTTCTTTTTTCGACGACGTGAAGGCTCCATCACTAAGACAAATTTTTTATTTTTCTCTGAGACGAAGACTTTGTAAATATTTTTTAATGAATTAGACACGTAGGTAATAGAGAAAGAGAAAAATAAAAAAACCTAAAGAAAGAAGTCGGGAGAATCAAAGAGAGAGAGTGTGTGTGTGTGTGTGTGTGTGTGTGTGTGTGTGTGAGAGAGAGAGAGAGAAGAGATGTTAATTTAGTTACGTCAGGATCACTATTTTCTACCATTCTGTTTTTACCAAATCATCTTTTCTCAACCAACACGACCTCTTCCTCTCCCGCCCACCCACCCTACCACTCAAAACAATTAGACCCTTTATGAGAAGCATAGGGCATTAAGAAGCCGCAAAAGAAGACGTATCGTGCGTCCCTTCGTATGCGTGCTTGGTAGCTGCTAGAGACCGAGAGGAAGTTGTTTAAAGTGACGCGAGCCACGTGTTGGTAACGCTCGAAGCGGGAAGGAATAAGAAGGGAATGAGTAAGAGAGAAAAAGACAGAGAAAGAGAGAGAAGAGAGAGAAGAGTATCCTCCGTGAGTAAGAAACGAGAGGAGGAAAAGAAATAGTAAATACGCTTGTTGTATCTCGAAGTCCTCTTCGTTGGCGCGTAGGAGAGGAAATATTGGTGAGGAGGATAGGGTAAAGGCTTGGGACTTCGCTGTCGCCGCTCGTAAAATCGTCCTACGATTTTTTTTCTCTTTCCTCTTTCTATCTATCTATTTCTCTCTCTCTCTCTCTCTCTCTCTCTCTCTCTCTCTCTCTCTCTCTCTCTTTCTCTATTCGCCGTCTCTCGTTTTTTCATCTAAAAAGCCATTTAGAAACAACGGCGATACAGGCGGCGTTATTAATACCTACGGGAAGTCCATTATTCTCGCGAGATTTAAGCGCACTTTTAACCTTAACGCTATGCGTATTTATGATTTGTTATTTGTTGCGGCTTGGGTACCACCACGCGGCCAATGCGGTCCATTACGTTTCCCTTTGGCCTTCCTTCCATCGTGCCTCCCTTTCCCGAGATGGGATAGAGAAGATTTGTTGTGCATAAATCATAAACGTTAGAAGAATTCGAGTCTCGCACTCGAGAATAGTATGTTTATTTTGTCTTTCGATCTCTTCTACGTTTCGAATATTAATTGCCTACGCAGCGATAGGTTAACGTAGATAGAAACTATGCTTCTTTGCTCCTCGTTGAACTTGACTCGATCTCGATGCTTGCGGTTTCGCTCGTTGATATCACGAGCACTTGCACAGGAAGATAAATAAAGAGAGAGAGAAAAAAGAGAGAAAGAGAGAGAGAGAGAGAGAGAGAGAGAGAGAGAAAGAGAGAGAGAGAAAGAAAGATAGGTGGAGTGGTTCGCGTTAATGGCATATTTAATTTCATTAGCGAGTACTACGTAATGTCGACGTCATCGTTATTCGAGATATGCAAATTTGAATTTATTATATCCGAGAACGGACGGACGAGCTCGCGGCTTTTCACAGTGCTTGAAATTATCTAAAAGCTTGTGACGCTTCTCTCGGTCGTCCATGAGATAAGCTCAAGAGAAGAATTCCGAGGTTGTTTTAAAATAATCTACCAATGCTGAATCCATTAACTCTTTCTCTCTCTCTCTTCCTTTTTCTTACACACACATACACACACAGACAAGGACTCCAGCTATCAAAAAAGAAAAGAACACATATTTTCCTTAAGGAATCTTTCTTCTCTTCCAACATCTTGACCGAATATATTCGGTCTATTGATTCCTAAACCAGTTCACTCAATGCATTTCTAGATACGGGCACGTACACCACCCGCAGGTAAATGTTTGCATGGTGAATTACATACATCGATAGATGTATATACTATATAAATATATATATATATATATATATATATATATATATATATATATATATATATCTTAGTATCTCGTTCTATCGGGAAGAACTTACGTATTTTCTATCTTCTTCCATTTTAATCGTCAAAATAACAAGTGTAACGAACGTACATGTTTTCATGGACGATGTTTCTTGAACGAAATGAGATAATGGAAAAGAGGATAGAAATGAAAAAGGAAGAGGTAAGAGAGGACGATCGCCGCCAGGACGATTAGTTCGATTAATGGGATACGCGTGCTGGTGTAAGTACTTACTAACTCCATACTTCCAGTAGACTCGCGTGCACTCGATGCAGGTTGGTAGTAGGTACATACATATGTACGATGTAAGGCTCGTTCAATGAACGTTGCTATAAATTAGTAAGCACTTTGTATCGTAGAACCGGTAGAAGAATAGAGAGGAAAAGAGACGGAAAGAGAGAAAAAGAGGAGCAGGTGTATCTCAAAAAAGGGGGAGAAGTTGTCGCGAGACGAAGACGACGACGACGACGTCGTCGCGACGTCTCGTCTTCGAGTCGTCGTTTTCCAAGTCCCGTCGTAAGGACAGGTGCAACTTCCCGCCATTATCGCGTATAAAATAGGGTGCATAGAAGATTAGAGGGGTGGACGAGAGGTTGGGCATGTTTTTGTGAAATACTTTTCTTTGTGCGTTCATGGAAAAAAACACACATATATTGGAATACGTAATTGATTTTTCAATTCAATTTTTAAACGAAGGACTATTCGAAAGATATGAAACAAAAAACAAAGAAAAAAAACCAAAAAAAAAAAAAAAAAGAAAAAAAAACAGAACAAAAGAGAAAACAGGGGGAAAAAATTAGAAAGAAAGAAACGATATTTTGAAAGTTTTTTTTATGTATTTAAATTTTCCAATAAATATCGGAACGAAAATATATACATAATGATATCTTGGATACTTTAAAAAATATCGATGATCTTGAAATTCGATGGAACTCATTCAAAGAATACGACGTTGGTTCATTAGGGGAAAAAAAGAAAAAAAAAAAAAAAAAAAAAAAAAATTGAACGTAATAACTTCGCTTTTCCTTACAATTTTTTTTTCCTTTATTCTCATTCTTTCAAAATGCCTATTATTTTCCTAGAAGCGCAGGTTGTATCTATATATGTATGTAAGTACGTAAGAAGTAGAAGCGTACTATAGAATTTTTATGCCTGCCGTGGAATACATTACGTACGACGTTGTAGTATCCGATAAATATGCAAATAACGCGGAATTTCTACGGAATGATACCGAGCTCTCCTTCTTCGGTATACCCGAAACATTGTATCGCTCGTTGAGAGAGAAAGTATTCGATAAATATGTAAATAATACTGAATTTCTTCAAGAATGATCCACACTGTCTGTAGTATACTATTCGATGCGTGTATCAGGAGTAAAGAGAACGACGTCTTCGATGTATTCGATATTATGTATTTTTCTTTTTTTATCATTTTTTCTTTTTTTTCGTTTTTCATTTTTAAAAGAAAAAGTTTGATAAAATGGAAGAACGAAGGAAGGAAGGAAGGGATTGATAAGAAAAATTGATTACTTTTTTTTTTTTCTTTTTTTCTCCTTTTCCTTTTCTTATTCTTTTTTTCTTTTTTTTTTTTTTTTTGTTTTTTCCTGGTGTAAAAGATAAATAAATTTATTGTTCGTTAAGGGATTCGATCGTAGAGATATTCTCATTGTAATTCGATCGAGGTGAAATCCTTCGACAAAGAAGCGATCAACGGGAGAGCTTAATTACCTACCGCAAAATCAAAGCCCATTCGTCATCGGCATTGTGTCAGGGAACGAGAACGGAAGAAAGAACTTGCCGTTTCATCGTGACAAAAAGAAAAAGAAGAAAAGTAATCACCGTCGTCGTCGTCGCCTTCGTCGTCGTCGTCGTCGTCGTCGTCGTCGTCGTCGTCGTCGTCGTAGTTGTTATCGTCGCCCCTTCGAAAGACAAAATTCATCGAAAACAATTAGGTGCCGTGTAATTATTCCATTAAGACTTTCGTATACATACACCAAGTACTCGGCAATCGGTTTATTACCCTTCTAAGTGGGACGTACCAGATCTCGAGATAAAGAACAATCTTGGGAGTGAAAGAAAGAGAGAAAGAGAGAAAGAGAGAGATAGATAGAGAGAGAGAGAGAGAGAGAGAGAGAGAGACGCCAGTTTCTTCATTCTCGCTTTTCGTCTTACATTTTGGGCCGCTAAAACTTACTACTCCCTAATCTCCCGATCATGGAAAGAGCGAAAACGGGTAATCACCCGACAAGTGGATTATAAATCCTAGGAAACATGAAAGTGAGGGAGAGAGGGAGAGAGAGAGAGAGAGAGAGAGAGAGAAAAGATAAGGTTGAAAGAGACGCCTGGCATCTCGCCGAGCATCTCCACACCGGCGTCGTTTCTCGACCGGGTTAGCCTGTAATTATTAACCGCCTTATCTCGAAAAAGAGAGAGAGAGAGAGAGAGAGAGAGAGAGAAAGTGAGAGAGAATGCTAATAAGGATTCTCCATGAACGAAACCCGCGACGTAATTAAAAGTAACGATTCGTGGCTTCTCGCGTGATAAACACGATTAAAGAAATTTCATTGAGATATATGTATGTTAGGTTTTGTTCATTGTAAATATTTGTTTCTCGTGATAGTATATATACATATATATATATATATATACACCTATTACTCATTGTTTTGTATGTAGGTGAACTTGAGATAGGTCGTACGAGATACGTGAGTACGTACATACGGTTTATATTCTGTTTACTATTCAATGGGCTTTTGTCAGTCGAGCGGAACTCCTCATTGAGGTAGGACGAAGGTATGTTGTCTAACTAATTAGATACGAGAGATATTTTACAGATTAATTATTATTCCTATATTAATTATAATAATTATATATATATATACATATAGGTTTAGATGCTTTATTACGATTATAAGTATTTGTAAAATTGTATATTTATATGTTAATCGTATAAGTGGATAATTAAGAGTAACGGCGTGGATTCGATCGAAATTACATATGTATGTATAGAAATGTAAGCTGATACATGCGTAAAATTTATAACGAATTTCTGAAACTTAATTTACTTTAACGATATGATGGATGGAGGATGGTGGGACGGAACGGAGAAGGGGAATTGGTAATCGACGAAAAAGAAACGTTGGGAAATATCGATACACTTTAGGGAATTGGATAGACCTCGCGAATCGAGCGAGGTGAATTACCAAAATGCCAGGACATTTTACGAGACTAATTGACTCGAGACCGAACAAAGGATCAAAAACGGGTTTTGCTCGCATTATTCGAGACGTCTGAACGTTACGAGGAGAACATTATGTGGCGCTCGGTCTCCGTTGGCCCGTGGAAAGGTCAACGTACCAGAAGAATTATTTTAGTGTGGGCGCTCGCTCGTGAGCGTGACACGACGACGTAAATATATTTTATTAGCTCGAAATGTTTTTGTACCAGGGCGGTTTTGTACGAGTGTTACCTCTCGTTCTCTCTCTCTCTCTCTCTTTCTCTCTTGAGCGAGCGAATGAACGAAAAAACGAAGACGAAACGAAGAAGCTACGAAGATGCCTGTGAAATAGCGTGTGAATAAGAAGTACAACGGCATACCTAGGAGTTCTCTTCCCTCTCCCCCCTCCCCCCCCCCCCCCCCCTCCTCTCCTCCCACCCAACCATTATTTCCACCTTCCTTTATTTCCACTTGTCGTTAAGCTTCGTCAAAATTAAAAAGCGTTAACGACGCGAAACGTTTTCCACGAAGCTCGCCGACTTTTCTTTACTGGTTTATTCTCGTCGATGAAAAATGCTACTCCGTTCCGCGAAATATCTAACGCTTTTAGTTTTATCTACGGTGCCCTTTTTCAGATTCCACGTATGGGGTTAAAGTGTTATCTCGGAGAAGCTCGTCCGTCAGCGCTCGATACGAGATGCCTGGAGAAAAAAGAGAAACGAAAAAAGAGAAAAGAAAAAAAGAAGAAGAAGAAGAAGAAAAAAAAAAAAAGAGAAATTCTTTTTCCATCTTATTTATTATATATAGATGCGTATGTTTTTAAGGCCAATAGAAAGAGCCAGTGCCAAATGGTTCGACTCCGCGTATCGATTATATCAATAGGAATATCGATAATCCTTTAAACGTCATAGTTATACGAGTTACGGCTGTTCAAAAAGAAAAAAAAAAGAAAAGAAAAGAAAAGAAAAAGAAAAACGAAAGAAGAAAGAAGAGAAAAAAAAAGAAAAGAAACGAAGTGTCGAGATTACGTTATCGACGAGTTAATAATACGTCTATCTTATAAATTTCCTTCGGTTATACGAGAAAACTAACATTTCTTAATTAGAACGTTTTAAAATCCGCAGATTTTTGATCGGAGATATCGCAATCGTAGAAGAGAAGCAAACGCAATTTTAAACGCACTTACTTCCCTTAGGATTTATCCCGCGGAACGAGCCTCATTGCCGGGTACTCACGGGTCGCACTTGCAAACGATATTTTGCGTATCGCATCTAAATTAGCGTCATTAGTCTTGGAACGTTTGCCGGCGTACGCTTCGTTCCTTGGCTATTAGAATCTCTCAGCCCTTCCGCAAACTGGTTTTGGCCACGTAATTGGACGAAGAAGACGACTCCGGTTGGTTGCTTTTCAAGAAGAAGCAGAAGCAGAAGCAGAGGAAGGAGCAGAAAGAGAAGAAGCGTTAAAAGAGCGTCCGCCGTGGATCCAAGCTCAAATGAGAAAGTTCGGTGTCCCCGTGAAATTTATTTTCTCGACCCTTTTTCCCAGAGCCTACCAGAGACTGCTGGTAGTAGCAGGAGCAGTAACAGCAGCAACAGCAGCAGCAGCATGTTCACCGACGTTACTAACGCCCGATAATTCTGCCGACTTAACGGCCTTGCGCTCTTTTCGTTCCCGATATTTCGCTCGTATCATCAAACTAACCAAAGTATCGTCCTCTACTAAACGATTTTAATGTACCGTTTGTTCTGAGCTAAAATGAACGAGCTACATTGCTTGACGATACCATTTTCGAAGAAGATCGATGGCCTGATCGAGATTTTTATTATCACGTTTTACGAATTTACCTGTTCTTTCTTCTTATTATTCTTCTTCTTTTTCCACATTTTATTTTTTCTTTCTTTTTTTTTTCTTTCTTTCTCGTTACCAATTTTAACTAATGGTACCCATCTACCAGCTGTTCGCCTGATTTCGATGTATCGAGCGTATCGACGCGCAAACATCTTCTTTTGCGGTCGAAGACCGTTAACAGTGTTAACGTTAGCCAACGGTGCACGATGCAACATCACGATGAGTATCTACGCGTGACCGATCGCGATCGGATAGGATTCCGCAACGCAACACGCGGCGTTATAGCCACTGGGCACAAAAACGTAACACCGAAGCGTACCGCAGAATAGGCGCGGAATGTTTCCATTCGATTGCTTCCCTAATCGTTAGGGGGATCGTGCCGATGGTGTGCTGTTTACCTTAAAGCGGATAGATCCAATTAGTCTCACATACGCGGATCTACGTTGTCGAACCTATAACGCGTCGATTCATTCTCTTCTCCTTTTATAATTTTCGATTTATGTCGAGAATAAGGAAGAATAGATCGATCTATAGCTCTTATCGCGATCATTAAACACTTCCTGATTTTATTAGCTACATATTAATACGAGAGAAACTTTAACGAATGTACTTTTTTCTTTTTTTTCTGCATTTTCGTACTTGCCCTTCGCCCTTTCATCGACGTTTTCTCACGGAACTCATCTTGGAACAAGAAAACGCTCTCTCTCTTCCTACCTTCCTCCCCCTCCCCCTTTCCCACCACGCGACCCATCCCACTTTCCTCAAAGCACTCTCATCATCATCGGTTAAATTCATCGTTGAATTCTCTCACGAACGTTGAAGTATCGTGGAAAAATGGATTACCATTTTGCATTATCCTATACTTTTCTCTTAATTCGATCCATTTAATTATAGTTTCCCCAGAGTTGTACGAATGAGAGATAGGGAAAAGATAAAGAGAGAGAGAGAGAAGATAGTTTCGTAGAAAGCCACAGGATAGCTTCGTGGTTGCTCTGTTTTCAAACGAGAAGCTGTCCAAAACTTTTTCCCTTTCACATAGGCGGACAATGCGGTTGCTCGCGGAACGGAAAGGTCGAAGCCTGACTACTCCCTTCACCCTCTCTCTTTCACTCGTTCTTCTCCGTCTATCTCTCGCTTCCCTCATGGTCCATGGCCAGCAACCAACCATTCCGAGTTGAGTCAGACTGAGGGAGGAGAGGGGGAAGAACGAACGTAATGAGCTTCCCAGGCCGGTTGTAACGAGCAAAAACTTATCGTCACTCTCCCTCCTGATTTACTCGACCTGCCACGTCGTTAGTCGTACTACCCCTTGCCACTCTCCGTCCTTTACCCTACAAGAGAGAGAGAGAGAGAGAGAGAGAGAGAGAGAGAGAGAGAGAGAGAGAAAGAGAGAGAGAAAGAAAGAGTCCATCGCTACAGCCGGCGGTGGATCATTTTTTTCGAAAGATTCCTCGCGAGAACGACGATCTTTCAGATTTTTCTCTTGCAATGAAATTACTGTAATCTTTCTTTCTTCCCGAGCTATTTTTTTATTTTTTCTATTTTTTCTTTTTCTTTCTTTCTTTTTTTTTTTTTTTCAATAAACAATAACATTCGGAACTACGAGTGCCCGAATTGTTTCTCATTTTGCTGGCTGATCTAAATCTCTATTTTTTTTTTTTTTATTCTTCTTTTCTCTCTCTCTCTCTCTATCTATCTTTACCACTCCCACAATATCTGTTTTAATAAAAAAGAATTTCGAGATCGACTTTTGAGTCATTCAAAGTGAAAGACGAGTGATATAAACTGAGATTCTATTTTCGTCGACGAAGAGTAATACGAAACGTAAGCGTGTAATCCGACGTCAGTATCGGAATAAGTCGAGCCGTTCGTTTTCGTTCCCACACACGTCGATCGATACTCGATGCAACGGTATTGGTGTCGTTACGGTCACAATACAATTGCGTAACCTCGGATCGATAATAATCGGTGAGTTTAATTGTAGGCGAAAGTTCTCTCTATTCTCATCGCGAATAGTAGTATAATAGTAGTAGTAGTAATAGTAGTAGTAGTAGTAGAAATAATAATAGTAATAGTAATAGTAGTAGTAACTATCTTGATATTAAACGATTGGTCTATTATATCCATTGTGCGATTTTTTTCTATTTTTTTCTGGTTTCTTTTTTCTTTTTCTTCTTTTTTTTCTCGTTCTTTTTTCTTTCCTTTTTTTTTTTTTTTTTCATTATACCGAGTCGATCTAATAATCGTCGATTTTAACGTGAAGCCGAAATTTGTTTTTTCTTCTTTCTTCTCTCTCTCTCTCTCTCTCTCTCTCTCGTACTCTTTCAAACAGTAGCAACATCCATTCATCGGCATAACATAGTGAAAATAGCATTCGTTCTTTCTTCTTATATACTGCCTGTCTCTCGTCTCAACTATCGTCTTCTGATAACCCCATCGAGAGACGACCCGCACGATGGCCTCGATAAACACGATAACTCTTACGTTCATAAAAGTCTTTGTTAAGAGAAAAATATGTTGAAGATCGTTTAGAACGGACAGATAAGGTTTGTGTACTAATTGCCATCACACGACAGTTTCTAAGTAAGTAAATGCCTCGTAAACTTACGATCGTTCCTTTAAGTTTTAAATACTTATCTCGTTAGCCGTGAATCAGAAATGATGTTAGCGAAAGATAAAAAATTTTCCTTCCTTACGTTTCTTCTCTCTCTCTCTCTCTCTCTCTCTCTCTCTCTCTGTTTTCCATTTCTTTGCTCTTTATTTTTTCTTTTTTTTTTTTTTTTTCGTTAACATAATAGTAATTATTTTTTGACGCTTATAAGGAGAGCGAGGAAAATCTTTTCTTGCCTTACCTTGAAAGAGAAGTGTCGTAATGATCGACGTTATAAGGCATCATTACCACGAGCAAAAGAGTAAGATGAAGATGTAGAGAAGGCGAGACTTAGATGAAGAAGGAGAAGAATACGAATAAGAGGATGAGGAGGATAGATGTTCGTAGGAAAAAAAGTGGCGTTCGCGATTAACGGATGGTCTTAATTACAGACATAGGGAAGGCCTCTCGTTAAGGAGGACAGACAAAGAAGTAATCGACATTGTATCGACAACGGGAGTTATTTAACTTGATATCGTATAAGACATCAATCCACAATTAGAACGGAAGAATAATGCTTCTTCGTTCGATGAGAATCTTTATGTACACACATACATATGTACATAGATAGATACATACATATATATATATATATATATATTACTTACGTAGATTTCTAAGTACGTGAGTGGCTCGTTCGAGCCGTTTGTCTTAATGAGAGTTATTTGATCCCTCGTGTCGTTGGCACCGCAGGAGCCCGTAACGCGATAAAGCAAAAAGCTAATGGTCCTTGTTACAGCATTGTTATGCGATAAAGATCTCCAGAATATCCCGGTCTTCCTTTTATATAATCCCGTTCTCGCTTTATATACGCCTCTGAATATCTCGGCACGTGTTACATTCTTCGTTATCCTAATTGTGCGAATTTAGAGCGCAATCTGTCATTACGATGCAGATTCGATTTGTCATTCGATTCCCAAGTACGAGTTCGGGCTATCATTTTTTTTATTTTTTTCCACTTTGATTAACTCGTGATATTTCTTTCTCTCTCTCTCTCTCTTTTTCTCTCCAATATTCCTCTATTCTTTTCTCCAATGTTTCTCCTTTCTTCCTTTCCCTTTCTTTTTTTTTTTTTAATCGCACATCAAAGAAATAGTAACAAAAAGAGAAAAGGAAGAAAGATAAAGAGATGTGATAGAAAGAAAGAGAGAGAGAGAGAGAGAGAGAGAGAGAGAGAGAGAGAGAAGGAAAGAGAAAAAATGAAGAAGAACAGTAAAGTATCAAAGGAATACGATGAAAGCACGGAATCCGGTTCTTATCGTTTGGAAGGATCGAGTCACGATTTACGCCGGCAAATCCTTTTAAATTTTAGGTATTAACCGGTGCACGAGTTCTGATTTCTAGCCGATATCGTTGACGTTTGTGGATCGTTAACCTTTATATCTTCGTTGTTCTACTTTTCGCAAGTTGCCTACCGCCTTCCATAGGGGATCGTCGTTACGCGCTCGTAATTCCGATAGCCGATCGCGCCAAGTGTTTTGTCAGTTTTATGGCTGGC
The DNA here is from genome assembly GCF_910589235.1 of Vespa crabro. Taxonomy (NCBI): domain Eukaryota; kingdom Metazoa; phylum Arthropoda; class Insecta; order Hymenoptera; family Vespidae; genus Vespa; species Vespa crabro. Next base: position 12,466,931 of record NC_060957.1, read on the forward strand.
AACACTTGCACTCCGTTGCAACGAGATAATATTGTTGAATGCATTAGCGAAGCTGAAAGGCAACTTCTCCCGTCGAGGAAATAAACGATTCGGTTCTCTCTAAATATCGTTACGAACCGTGTAAGCCATTTATATATGTATATATATGCATGTTATATATATATATATATATATATATATATATATATATATATATATACGTATGTAACTATGTAACAAACTTTACGACGTGGGAAACTGAGGAAAAGTTTTAATACATTTGACAATCCGATCGTGGGGCATTAAGATGTTAACCAGAGATATCCCTATAGTGGCAGTATTAGTTTATACCAAGTAGTCTCCTATTTAAACGCTAAATAGTCTACGGTTCTCATAGTTAGTGGCGTCGTCGTAGTCCTCCAACGTTCGATTTGAATCTTCCGGTCTACGAGGTTGCTAAGAGAGAAAGAGAGAGAGAGGGAGAGAGAGAGAAGGAGAGTTCAGGACTAATTGACCGAGGCAGAGAACTCATTAAAAGTGCGCCATGGAACTCGAGACACCAGTGGTTCGTAACGAGTGTTGTAATTCGAGCTCGATCCTTCCTTAGCACGAAAACGGCAGCCCTCGGTGGCCAGTACGCCAACAGCTGTAGATATATCCCCCTTTTCAACCTTTTCGTATATCTCGTCGACCTGCCCACGAGTCCTACTTTTCCGAATATCTTCGTCATACATAAATACATGTACATAAGTATATATTATATAAGAAAAAAAGAGAGAGAGAGAGAGAGAGAGAGAGAGAGAGAGAGAGAGAGAGAGAGAGAGAGAGAGAGAGAGAGAGAGAAGAAAGCAAGCATATCTTTTAATGGAATTTACAACATATCGCAGTTACTTAGCGGCTAATAATGGTTCTTCGAATAACGGTGCTCCCCCGCTAACCCCCCCGCCCGCCCCTCCTCGGGATAGACATTAATCTCTCCATAAGTAACAGCTTAGATCTACGAGAACGACTCGAAAGATTTTCTTCGTTTCTCTTCGATCTTTCAAACACGTTCAAGATTTTTAACGGTTCCATCTTTAAGTACATACATAAATATCGAATGTTCACGAATCATAAATAATTAGTATATATTTATCTAAATTATCTCTCGTTATCAACGAATATATCGAATATATTCGTCAAAAAGGAAATACGATAATTCGGTCTGGCCGCCTGATAATCCAATAAATATCGTCCCGTTTAATTATTTGCTCAGACCGAGCGCGAAACTAATTAATTTATTAGCACGTCTCGCGAGGGAGATGAAAAAAAGTATGTAAAAAGAAACTTCCGATTCAGAAAGATACGTAACGAGGGAATCGAAAGTTGAGATAAATAAAAGGATAAAAAATAAATAAATAAATAAATAAAAAAAAAAAATATATATATATATAACTTATCAATCAATGTGAAATACCGTTTTTTATTTATTTATCTTTCTCTCTCTCTCTCTCTCTCTCTCTCTTTCTTTCTTCGAGCGTAGAAAAAATATTAATCCGCTTATACCGAATAGCCGACAAAAGGAATTCGTTTCGACGAAAAAGACATATTCCCATTTAGGTTTATCTTGAAACGAGGATTACGAGGAAGCTGACGATGCTGAAGATAAGAGAGAAAATCGATGAAAATGTATGACGGATGAAAAGACTTATGGCGCGGAAAGAAAACTTGAACAAGCTTGCACCGGCCCACTAGCAGCTGGCAATTCTCTTTCTCTCTCTCTCTCTCTCTCTCTCTCTCTTTTTCTTTCTTTCTCTTAGAGCGTAAAGATTACGTTAGTAGGCTCCCCGGCGCGTAATATTATCTCTTGGAGTCGTCGTAGCCCTTGTGTCAACGTTCGTTCGTTCATTCGTTCGTTCGTTCGTTCATTCGTACGTACGTACGTACGTACGTACGTTTGTTCGTTCGATGGACTTACGAGCGAAAGACGATATTGGGTAATCGATTATCCATTCGAGAAAAGAAAGACACGATCGAATAGATATATAGAGAAAGAGAGAGAGAGACTTAGCGATCGATCAAAATAGAAGAGGGTATTCGAGTGACGCTTGTTTTTAGTACTTTGACCTAAGACCATTTTCAATCGTTTGTTCTCACGATCTACGCTTTCGTTTCATCACGAGTTTGTTTTACCTTAGTCCTCGTTCAATAGCTTATATATCCTGAATATATATATCCTGAAAGACTAGAATCGTCGTATATACGTGTATTCGTGTGCCCGTTTTTATGTATATATATATATATATATATATATATATATATATTTGTGTGTGTGTGTATGTGTGTGTGTGTCTATTGATTCGTAAAGAATGTTTGCCATGGTTAGGATCAAGTTTTACCATTTTTTCTTTCCCCCTTAGTTTCAAGTAATACCTTCGTAATTAATTTTCATTCAATGATATATACACATTGCATGTTCTAAAAGAACGAATTATCATATAACTCGTTTCTTGCGCTAATATATATAGTTCCATTATATCACGTTTTATCTATGTTGGAGAAAGGAAATTGTTTTTTTTCTCTTTTTTTTTTGTCTTTTTTTTGTTTCTTTCTTTCTTTTTGTTTTGTTTTTTCTTATTTTCTTTTTCTTTAAATAATAACAATTCGACGAACGATACTATCGAACGAACGAACGAACGAACGAACGAACGAAATCACGTATGAGTAATTAACCGAATAAGCGTGGATAAATCTTTAGATCGAGATATCTCGTTTGATACGAGTTTCGATATTGGAAGTCGCAGGTGCCAGAGCCGTTATCCGGAAACTATTGTTTTCTCATAACCCGTTCATAACTGCTGGCGCCTCGTATGTTTCTTTAGGATCGCAGGAACGCATTCCAAACGCCGTCGGCATCGGTACGTTCGCGTTTCATTCGTACTCGACCTAAGACAACAAACAGCGAGCTTCCTGCCGTGAAAAGCGACTTCACCATTCGCTGGACTATCTTTCACCCACGCATTTATCTCTATCTTTCTCTTTCTCTCTCTCTCTCTCGCTCTCTCTCTGTCTCTCTCTTTCTGTCTCTCTTTATTTCTTTATTTCTTTGACTCTTTTTCTATTATCGGTACCATGTCACAGTTCGTTTCTAATGAAAAATGTTTTAATCGCAATCCAAACATCGATTGGTAACTTTGATATTACTTCGAAGATGAGCAAAACCTAACAAAATTATTATTGCACACGTTCGGTATTGTTATCATAACGATGGCGAATCGAGTATGAAATACTTTTCATAGAACTCGATCGTTCTATTGTCTAAGGATGATAAAATCGAAGGATGCGAAGTTTGGTATTATTTTAACGAGCAGTTAAAGAACAAGTTAAGAGATAACCGTCTAATCAGGAGAGATAAAAATGAGGAAAAATAATAAAGATTAATAAGGAGTGTATTATTTTCGTTAACTCTATCCATATTTATCAATAGAAAGGAACCTTCTTATCTTTACTATCTTTACCTGAAACGAGAAAAAGTGAGTGCAAGAGCGAGAGAGAGGAAAAGGTGAGAAGTTTAACGATCCTAAAAGTTCGATGTTCCCAACGATTGGACGATGGTCCTAATCGTTTCTCATTATCGCACCTTTCACGGGACTCGTACATAAATAAATATATACATATATGTACATATATTTGTCTCGAAACGCTTCTCACGCCTCGTATAACCGGAAGTCGTAGACTATAGTTAGAAGATAACCGGAAGGAATCGGTGCTTCTTCGAGTCTTAAAGAGAGATTAACGCGAACATCGATCATCTGAGAGATATCGTCTCCAGGGAGGGCCACTTCCATTTCTCAGTAAACACCGGTTTGCCACGAAGATCACGTTTCCTCGAGTAAGGGGACCACACCCGACACAACCTTCCACTATTTGCACTCGACCGTTGTTCGTCCCTGAGTTGAACTGCACGTGGGATATGCACGTGTGTTTCTCTCTCTCTCTCTCTATCTATTTCATTTCGTCTTTCTCTATATCTCTCTACATCTCTACATCCACTCAAAACCCAAAGCTTCTCTATATGATAACGTTAGAGATAATAACGGCATCTATGCACTTGGAATACCTAAAGCAAATTCGTCGTTGTCCCAAAGATGAAAGGTACAGATATTATCGTGGATTCTAAGAACAACGGCAACATGGTCATGAAAATTCAATTTCTTTCCAAATATACGAGACCGCTTACCGTCTGTTCTCGAGAGATTTTATGGCTCGAGTATATTTTTGCCATGTCATTAATCAGATCCATCTTTTTAGACAAGGTAAACTTGTCTTGGTCGAAGGACTTCCTCTCTCTCTCTCTCTCTCTCTCTCTCTCTCTCTCTCTCTCTTTATTTTTTTTCTACCTACACCTCGAGACAGAAACGTTTTGACGAACGTGTGCTCCCAGCTATTTCGTTCTTGGCATTGGTAGTTACGCCTATAATCAAACTGACGCTTTGCGCGGAGCGAAGCCTCGAAGGCTTCGAATAGACTCCAATCTACAAAGCAAATTCTCAATTAGAACGGCAAAATAGGTGGGAACGAATGCGCGAGAGACTCGTGCGAGATAGATACGGACGATTATACCAACGAGAAGTGTAACAACCGGTAGCTAACATTGTGAAAGTAACGATCTCGGTTAATCGCCAGAAGGCAATCGAGTTCCTACGTCAACTTATTTCAATTTAAGTCTCAAAAAGAAAGAGAGAGAGAGAGAGAGAGAGAGAGAGAGAGAAATAGAGATGAAAACGATGAGAAGAATTAAAATAATCTTTATTAAAGTACAATATGGTCTAATAGAAGATTTTTAATATAAGGTTAAACGATAACATTGATATCGCGTATGAAAATTTGCTAAAATTAATTAATGAAATAATAAAACGTTCATCTAATCGGTACAAATTTTCAATGATTTTCATTAATTCAATATTCGAGAAGAAATGATCTCAAGATCGTTAACAAGAAATAAAACGGAAGGATTGTATATAGGAAGAACGGACAAATGGTACGATTTCTCAAATATTGAGAAAATAAAAAGAAAGATTATTTCGTTAACGACGAGATAAAAGTAGAAAGTAAAATTTGCTTTACTTTCTTTCGCGAAGGAAACATGAATTGACGAATGAAGTGAGGAAAGATCTGTGGCGAGGGAAAAGATAATGTCTTTAGGTGGAGATGGTAGAATAAGAAGATGTGAAGGAGAAGGAAGAGGAGGAGGAGGTGGAGGAGGAGGAGAAGGAGAAGGAGGAAGAGGAGGAAGAAGAAAAAAAAGAAGAAGAAAAGAAGGAGAAGTCTCACCAACAATGCGACTACTCCTGCGTCTTCCCCTCTTCTTTTTATTCCCTCTTTATACCGATGTCCCATTGAATGCAACTTATGGAAGCCCGTTCCGCAAAGTTGCCTCGCGGATTTTCGTGGGGTCCGTAAGCCCCCACGTCGTCGTCCTCGTCGTCGTCCTCGTCGTCGTCCTCGTCGTCGTCCTCGTCGTCGTCGTCGTCGTCGTCGACAATGGCCTTACCTCCTGCTCCACCTCCTGCTCCACCTCCACCTCCAGCTTCACCATCACCTCCACCCCCATCTCCGTAGTCCTTCTCTTTTTACCTCTTTCTACATCGAGCTCCTTCGGTGCTCTCTAGGTATATCCGTTTCGGACCGAGCCAGCAGTTTCTCATTCCCTTTACCTTGTCGGTGAGAGTTCGGTGGACCTTAGGGAAAGGGTCGAAAAGTACTAGTGGTGGGGAATTCGTGGAGCTCTCATTCCGGCCGCAAGATTTAGAAGCCAATTTTCGCGAGCATTGACCAAACTCCCCCGCTGTTACCCTCTATCATTTTCTCTCTTTCTTTCTTACTCTTTGTGTAGAAGGGAGAGAGAACTCTCGTTGAAAGGAAGCTCTAGAAATATAGCCGCCATTCTTGCTGACCATTTACTCTCTCTCTCTCTCTCTCTCTCTCTCTCTCTCTGTGTGTGTATTTCTTTGTCTCGTACCTTCTCTTTCCATTTCTTTCCATGAGAGTCACATTAAAGATATCTACTAGGAAAGAAATGGAAGGAGAATGATGGGGGAGAAAAAGCAAAAGAAAGAAAAAAAAAAAAAGAAAAAAAGAAAGGGAAAGGAGGGGAGCTTTCGATTTCGTATTCTCGGACTCGTGCGATTTGAAAGTATAAGAGCAGCCGCCTAGGTAACGGTCCCTTCGTACCGGCCAAGAAAATCGTATCTTGATACGCTTTACCGGTATTATCGTTTAGCTATGAAAGTCCATCAGGTCGTAAGGCCGGTGGGATTTCGACGAACGTTCGCTTTTTGTACGATTTCGATCTATCTGTTCGGATTTTATGGCCCTCTCATTCTCTTCCCTCCTTTCTCTCTCTCTCTCTCTCTCTCTTTTTCTTTTTCTTTTTCGGAAGCGTGCCAATACGATCACCGTAAAAATCGTACAACGTTTTCGCGGTGAAACGGACTATTTGTCGTGAACGATGTGATGGTCTCGATCATCATCGGAGGAAAATCTTTCTCGTTGATATTAAATTTCTCATCGTCTATTGTAAACATCTCAAAAACTCGTCGTCTTCGATAATCCAAACGATGAACGATGTCGAAGACGACGACGACGACGACGACGACGACGACGACGACGACGACGACGACGACAGTGAAAGGATCCAGAGAGATTCGGTTACAAACTTTCCTTCTTATACCACAAATTTTCGATAGGATCTTTGAAATTTGAAAACTTTATCCACCTGGTCCTAACACTTTCGACAAGGTCGCGAAAAGTTACCAACGATATCGAATTTTCGAGATTCAACGATCAGAATCAACGAGAACAATGATATTCGAGATTGCTTGGGTTGCGTCTCGATAGTCTCTTTCTCTTGCTATCTCTCTCTTTCTTTCTCTTTCTCTCTCCAACTTCGTTGTCCTTATGATTTCCCTTCGAACTTTCGTTCACACAGATCAATCGATCGAACCGTTCAAACTCTTCTCATTTGAATCCTTAAATGTACTCGCTGATATTACATATTACGTACGATGAAAATTATCTCTGGCTTTTCTAACGAAAAGTATACCCATGTAAGAGTATGACAAAGAGATAGAAAAAAAAAAAAAAAAGTGGAATAAAATAACGAGGAGGAAACTCATATTACAAAATGCCAAATGCTCCAACGACGAAATTGAAGAAGACTATCGTCGTTGTCGTCGTCGCCATGAAGTTCAAGCTGTCGACAAAGAGAAATATAGAGTTCTAAATTGCAAAGAGACAGGTATAGAAATATGAAGAAAGAGAGAGAGAAAGAGAGAGAGAGAGAGAGAGAGAGAGAGAGAGAAATAGAGAAATAGAGAGGGAGTGCCCGCGTGTACGTGCAATTACTCTCCCTCATATCCGACGGCGGTCTTTTCATTACCCTCCTAAACGACTCTCAAGTACTCACCTATCATTTCCCCTCTCCTTGTCCATACAAACTTGAAATATATATATATATATATATATATATATATATATATATGTATATATATACATATATATATATAGACGATGGAGACAGAAGCAAGAGACATCATCCTGTGTTCTGTTCTCTTCACGCTTCATAACGAAGCTATCGAGCTTCGATAATTACTTCTCCACTTCGGAGAACAATGTTCCGTGTCCGTCATAACTGTCATCCACTGCGATGCTCTTGCGTGTTATTAAACACATCTGGATTGGTTATTAGAACCTTTAATAGTCAGAAAAGTTATCACATACCAATTTTTCTTTCTTTCTCTCTATATTTCTACCTTCCTCTCGGAGGATAATCCAAAAGAGTGACACTTTACGTGTTCTCTGTCTGAATTCAGACAATTTCATTGACTAGTTCAAATTCGTTCGTGAGAAAATATTATCATGAGTTTCGTGCAACAGTAATATCGCTTTTAGACACATTTCAAATTCGATCGTTCGTCGGGTTGGTCGTTAATAGACCCGATTTACTATTCGTAAACGACTTTACGAACGACGCGACGACTCTAACTTGAAACAGTACGAAATTACTCCTGCTACAAGGATTTTATGTTCTCGAAAATGCAATGAAGCTCTTTCTCTTCTTCCCACCTCACTCTCTCTCTCTCTCTCTCTCTCTCTCTCTCTCTCTCCTAAAATTATTAAAGGGTCGGAACATTCTACGGTGAGAAATCGTGTGTTGAAAATGGCAGCTTGAAGGTATAAAATACAGATTCGAAAAGCGATACGTTCGTTGGTTGGCTATTAATCGCGAGAGACCTGGCAAACAATTTACGCGAATGAAAAGGGCCGACGAGATGAGGCATGCTGCTTGGTATTCCTATCTCCCTCTCTCTCTCTCTCTCTCTCTCTCTCTCTCTCTCTCTCTCTCTTTCCCCTTCATAAGAATTCGTAGGTCGTTCACGTGCCAGAGACTCGATGCTCTTCGGTCGGACGCATACAGTACACGCCGATATCTAGACACATAGTTTGAAGGACGTTCCCGGAGAACTCGAGGAACTTGCGAACGAGCCGATGTTACGATCGAACGGCGGGGAGCACATACCTCACGCTCGTCAGATAACTCGGCTAAATTCAAAGCGGACCGCGGATCGATCAGCGTTTATCGTCGTTGAGCTTAACCAGAGAGAAAGAGAAAGAGAGAGAGAGAGAGAGAGAGAGATAATAGTCCCGTGCGTTGCTGTACTTTCTATTTCTTTTCAATCTCTTCAACATTCATAGTTGGACACAATCTACAAATTACAGGGCCACTTCAGTTAGTATATCTCGAGTACCACGATGAAGCTCACCAGCATGTTCATCCTGCAAGATGTCTCTCGAAGGGAGAGTTTAACTTTAAATTCGATTCATTTTCTCTCTCTCTCTCTCTCTCTCCCTCTCTCATTCTTTCTACTCAATATTGTGGTCAATGAAAAAGGAGAAGGAAGTTAGAGAGTTTTAGTAGAAACTACGATCTAGGGACTTTAACTCGATTGGCTCGTGGTTGTTAAATTGAGAATTAGCATCGCTGATAAGTAGTCGAATTTTAAGAGGTGCAAGGAATAAAGGAAAATAAAGGAATAGGAAGTAACCTGCATTTTGATGAGGAGATATATTATATTCCTAATAATTGAGTGAGATTACAATTTCATGAAACATACCTATCCACCTACCTACCTACTTTAGAGATAAGGTTCATTAATCGCGAGTGTTACTGCAGAAAGTGTACGCATGAGAAAGCAAGAAGGAAATGCAAGGTCTCAGGATAATGGCGTTATTATGGTCGAGGAACAGATAGTATCGTAGGACGAGAACCAGACTCAACGAAAGTGCACGGTACGGGAGGTAGAGTCGAGTGAGCGAGAGGAGGAGGAGGAGGAGAAAGAGAAGAACGAAGGAGGGCAAATTTCGAAAGGGCCTTCTGGCAGACCTTTCCAGCAGGCCAACAGACTCTCTCTCTCTCTCTTTCTCTCTTCCATCGAATTCGAAAGATAGGATACATCCTGTTAAAGAGCGTTTATCATCATCATCCATGTATTCGCGTGTTCTCTCTCTCTCTCTCTCTCTCTCTCTTTTTCTCTTACTTCTCCTCTTCTTCTCTTTCTCCTTCTTGACCGATTGTCGAGTTATCGACAATTCTTCTTTTCAACGGTAGTAGTCCTCTAGTGGTCGTCTCGGTTCAGATATCACGACTCGTCCATTTTGTTATCCTTAAAAATTGACGGCCCTCTCGACCTTTTTTTTGGTAATTCCCTGTCGAACAGATGCTACGGGTCAATCACCGTGGTAAGGTCAAGTCTTGCGTTGAAATGAGTTAAAAGTTCGACGGAATTTCGAAGAATTGAAAGGGAATTAAGGGAGAAAGAAAGAAATCATTCGATACATCTTCAAATTATTTATTATTAATCGGCAATAAGATGTATTTATGATGAGTAAATTAATTGGGTATTATTTTGCAATCCTAATGAAATATTTAATGACGTTTAATTCGCATTAATATTACGTAAACACACGATAAGAACGTATTATATAGAAGTATTATGTAAAATAAGGGTCTCTTGTTCGAATCCAGTTATCCTTACAAGCAATTCCTTTTCGTTCTAGAGTAAGGACTTTGAGACGTGTACCAGCTGACGCGCCCGAGGATAATAATGTCGTAGGGCATGCGCTAAAGTTTAATTAACAATATGACGTAGTTCTTAGCGCTCGCATATTAAAGGAATATATATATATATATATAGTTGACCTGAGGCGTCACGGACTTGGAGCGATGGCCAAGGAACAACTACATTGGCCTTCTCCGTGGCTGATTAAGCTCACAAAAAGGCGGCAATACGCGTGAATATTATTACTGGTGAAGTCTTGCCTAATTAGAACGGACCGTGCCCATTTCTACAGGATGTCGGAAGGTTTTGAATGGTGATGGTCTTAAAGAGGAAGAGAAAGAGGAAGAGGAAGAAAGAGAGAGAGAGAGAGAGAGAGAGAGAGAGAGAGAGAGAGAGATAGAGAAAGAGATGATATTTCTTGACACTTCCGAGATGAGCTTTTCGTGGATTGATTTATGATAGTTGCTTCCAATGTAATAGTCGAAAATAGCTAACTGTACATTCTTCGTATTAGATGTCTTCCTCGAATGCTTTCTTGATCAAGATCTTGATTCATCAAAGATACTTAATGAATCTCCTGTATACTTGTATATAAACATATTTACTTTGTTTCTTTTTTGCTAATTTTTCAAATAATGATATAATTTAAATAAAAAAGTTAATAAATTTTTTAAGAAATATTTTTGTTTCTTTTTCCATTTTTCTTTTTTCTTTTTTTTTTTTTTTTCGAAAATTATTTCGTCACTTCGAGCAATTAATTCTAAGATAATTGAGAAGCCAAAGCTTGTGTTTTTTTACTTTTCTTTCTTCTTTTTTTTTTTTTCATTTTGTTTTGTTTTATCGGTCGCCAATTCGATCGAGATTTTAACCGGACGAAAATGTCGAAAGATAACTTTGAAATTAGCCTGAACGAATCTTGTAAGACATCAGGCTGGAGACGGCGAACATGAGTGGGGCTTCATGGTTTCGCTACTTTCGATAGTCCAACTTGTCGTCATCGTCTCTTCGTTGAAGATCGGTGTACACGCACCAAGCGAGGACGACGACCCTGCTCGTTGTCGTGCCTTACACCCTATGTGCCCGTTGCTGCTAGGTATAATAAGATGTCGGCCATAAACGTCTTAGCACTTTGCGGGCTGCGCTTAATTGATCGTCTCTTCTCTCTCTCACCCTTTTTTTTCTCATCGTTCGAGCGAACATCGAAAGAGAAAGAGAAAGAGAGAGAGAGAGAGAAAGAAATATATGTTTCTACCTAATAAAAGGAGTTCTCGTGTTTCTTCTCTCTTCTCTCTCTCTCTCTCTCTTTCTCTCTCTTTTTCTCTTCTTTCTCTTTCCTCTTTCTCTTTCTTATACGCAGGTAAATTCTCAGGATATTAGGATCTCGAAAAAGATACAGGTCATAAACCTTCCTCTCGGAGGCTAAGAAAAATCCATGCGCTTTGAGTTTGGACCAGGACGGTAAGCAGTAATTATTACGATGAGCTTGATATTTCGTGGAAAAAAAGGCTACCCTATAACAGACGCCAAAGAGGCGGAGTGGGGGATTGGTCGGTAAAATAATTTACGATATAGTGGTCTTTTGCAGAAGAAATTTCAACTACTACTTCTACCTATTGGATCCTTTTTCTTCTCTTTTCTTTTTTCCTTTTTCTTTTTTTTTTTTTTTTACAATCCCAATAGATCCTTGGTTAGAAGAATGGAAAAATCTTGGATTCGTATTTTGTCAAAAGGGAGATATCGAAGAGCTTCGTTGAATTCGAAAGGAAGTAAGGACAACGTGAAGAAGGAAATTCCGTCTCGATGGTATCATCAAGCGGCGGTCTATCATTAAAAAGTACTTTCGTTGCTTTCTCACTAATCGTCCGTCCGCTCTTGAGACTAACTACTCGTCCAAGCATCTCTTACAATCGGCTGCTTCATTATCGGGAAGAAGGGCCAAAGTGCTTTTCCTAGAACGATTCGTTACTACGAAATCGGTGCTGATGGTTGGTTGGTATAATGGCAATGGCGGTGGTAATAGCGGTGGTGCTGGTGGTGGTGGTATTGGTGGTGGATGAACGGTGGCGATCAACTCGCGTGGAACAGAAAAACTTAGCCTAGCCTCGACTTCCGAAGATTAAAGGGTCCCGCTCTTCTGACCCGTAAGCAATACCGCGAGCATTAAACGCCATGTGTTTGACAACGTAACGCACCGCGTCGAGATCTGAGAGAAAAGCCGACTTCGAATATGGAACACGTGTAAGGTTCGCGACTTGACTCAACGGAGAAGAGAGTATACAGAGGGAAAGAAAGAGAGAGAGAGGGAGAGAAAGAGAGAGAGAGAGAGAATCGTCGTCGCCGTCGTCGACGTCGTCGTCGTCGTCGTCGTCGTCATCGTTGTAGTCGTCGTCGTTGATGACTATTCGAGAGTCCCGAATATACGAAGGAGCGTGGATAGTATAGAGTCGGATGTACAGAAATAAAGCTGACTAAATTTAAGCTGGCACTTTGCAATAAAACGTCTACGTACTGGTTAACCCAGCACGAGGACTCGATCGAGCGAATACATCCAGGACCTTGGACTCTTTCGATCATGTTTCCCTTTTCTAAAATTAGTCTATTCTCTTTCTTCCGGATTGCGAAGGTACTTCCTGGATCTTCGTTGAATTTCAGTTAAACGGATGGATCCTACCATCGATATGATCGTGTCGGTAATTAAATTGTTTTCAATTATTTAGAGTTTGAGAGATCGTTGGATTGGAGGAGGAGGAGGAGGAGGAGAGAAAATAAAGGAACAAAAGAAAAAAAATATGAAATTTTCAGACGCATTCGTTTCGATAAAATATACGATGAAATTTCGAGGAGAAATGTTTTTCTTTCTTTGCTACTTTTCATTTTGAATACTAACACCGGGTATATTATAGATTGATTCGTGACACATTGACCCATATAAATTCTTCGAAAATGATCCATTGTCGTATGTACCACGTTTTTTTTTCCTTTTTGACCTATATATATATATATAATTCCTGAAATTGATGCCAGCGAGTAGTCGCAAAAAATCGCTTTGCTCGGATGCTCGTCTAATTGGAAAAGAACGGACAGTGTCGAGAAACATACCGGGTGGTACCTTTAAAGAATGAAGTTTCCTAATGAGATGAAACAAAATTCTTTTTTAAGAAGGAAAATCTTTTCTCTCTTATATATATATATATATATATATATATATATATATATATGTAGAGAAAGAGAGAGAGAGAAAGAGAGAGAGAGAGAGAGAGAGAGAGAGATAGATAGATAACCCGTCGAAAAAGGAATTTTTCTAACAAAGAGTAAAATCTTCGTGTAAGTTGGGAGAAAGAACAAAAAAAGAAAAAAAAACAAAAAAAAAAGATCAAGAAAAAGAAAAGAGGAGACGAAGTTTCGAGCTGAAACGAACTCTCAGGATATTAAGTTTCCCCGATAGGATATTACAGGAAATTGAGCGAACAAAACGGATTTCCTTTTATGCGAAGGCATCGCTCGAGCGAAGTGGCACGCAATCAAGATCGGCTTCGTTATCGGCGTAATGAGCGGTCATTAAGTAATCACGCTAATCCAATGTACTTTTTTTTGTGTGCTTTTATTCTCCTTCTCCTTTCTCTTTTTCATCTTCATCTTTATCTTCATCGTCTTCTTCATCTGCTACAACTTCATCTCTTTTTTGCAACGATTCGATTAGGTTCGAGTCACGTTAGAGCTCGCGCGGAAAACGACTACCAACTACCGAGCCGGTTGCCCGAGCGATGATCATCGAGAGAAACGTACCCTGCGAATAGTTTATTTGCCGTACCGAAGGGCGCGCAAATATTTGTCAGAAAATCCGTGGGTGCTCGTAAATATTTGCCAGGATGTATCTCAAAATGAACGATCGGCTCGTGCACGCGGAAATGCATTGAACAACGGAGAAACATATATGTACCGTACATACGTATATCGCTTTTTAATAACGTCGAACGTGTTCGAATGGAAACGCGAAAGTGATCAACGGATTTGCATTCTTTGTCTTTGTTTATTGTTTTACGTTGCAATTCGATTAACTCCGTACTTTTATCACAAATTATATCGTGTAGAGGACGTTATTCATTATTATTATATAAATAGAATTAAAAGGAGAATGTTCAATAAAAATCTTTGATTAAAGAAATTATTATTAATATTATTTTGAAAAATGCGAGATATAGGTTAGGATTAAGTTAGTTAAGTACGTCGTTAGATATGAATCAAAAAATGTATGAGGAATTTGTCCCACGTGAGAGATCGCGTGTTAACATCCTCGACGATGCCGACGAGTAAAGTGAAAATCTCTTGGAAACGACGAGACTTTGAAAGTACGAGCCCCACTGTGATCGATCTATATGTCCTATCTCTCGTTGAAATCGTTCAGAAGAGTAGGACCACCATAGAAGTTTCCCTGAGGAGGGACTCCGAGATACACCTGTACCTTTCGGAGTCAGGTGCTATCCGTTTCGGGACATCGCTTCGGAACGTCGCGTAAATCAGGAGGGATGGTCGCTCAGGGGGAAACTGACCTTCGTCGAAATCAATATCGTCCCGTAGGGACGAAGGGAAGACGATATCAGGGTATACGAGAAGGCTAAGGATGTATGCAGTATAGTGTATTCGTTTATATGTTCTCACATATACACATACGATTCTCACAGATACATATATTACAGGGAAAAAGATCAGATATATAAGTGTATATCTATATATATATATATGTACACACATACATTTGATGCTTGCCTCCTAGAAGTCGAAACGAGGGATGAGCTGATCTATGACTCAGTCAGGAAGTGCGCTTCGACGACGGCACACGACGCATGACGAAGTCAACCTGCCATCTTTCGATATCCTTGGATCGTTTCCTCGTATCTATATAGTTTCTCTGTTCTATGAGAAAGCCTATGAGCAAGCTATTTTCTTTCTCTTTCGCGCTCTAGTCTTCATCTTTTTTGTTAGCTAAGTTAGTAACTTCCTTTCTCTTTCTTTCTCAAGCATATATCGAATTTGTCTTTTGGAATACGAGGAGGAGTCAGACGAGACTGTCCCTTCTCGAACAGGAAGTACGATCCGCAGGGTCACGTGTCCCACGGAGCAAACGCGGAACTGACATGGAGGCTCGAGAAAAGTAGAGAGAGAGAGAGAGAGAGAGAGAGAGAGAAAAAGATAGAGATAGATAGAAAGAAAGAAAGTTAGGGTCTTTTGAGGTAATAGGAGGGAGGGGAAAAAAAACACCCCATAGGAAAGAAAGGAGAAACGGTCGAAAGGATAGCGGAAATAAAATTTCCATTAAGGGTAGCTTCGATAGCTCAATACGCAAGCAATATTTCCTCTTCTTTCTTTTTCCTTTTTTCTTGCTACTTTTCTCTTGTTCTTCTTTTTTTTTCTTTCTTTCTTCCTTTCTTTCTTTCTTTCTTACTTTCTTTTTTTCTATCTGCGAAGAAAGATAGACGATCTTTCTTTATCGTACGTCGATTAATTTCACTTCTTACAACCGATTCTGTCTCAGCATCGCGTTTTACTTCTTCTTGCCTTTATTATCTTTCCAAGGATTACACTTATTACGTGGAGAGGAGAAGAGAATAGAATAGAAGGGGAAAAGAAGAGGAAGGAAGGAAAGAAGGAAGGAAGGAAGGAAGGAAGGAAGGAAGGAAGGCTGGCTCTCTTCTTATCTCGCTATGGCATCGCGTTTCCTCGAAGGAAAAAGACGAAGGGCGATGGAAAGTAAGAAAAAGGTGGCCAAGCGAGCAAGGCGAACGATCGTGGAAAGGCCAATTTAACTTCTTTCAAACCCTCACGAAAAAGAAATAAACCTCTTTTGCGATCTTCCCTCCCTTATTCTCGTTTTGTGCTTGCGACTTGAGAGATCGTAGATAACTGTAATTGAATAACTGTCAAATTAAGCTGCAAACGTTTTTGAATCGGACCTTGTTTAGAAATAAAATTTGTTCTCTCTCTCTCTCTCTCTCTCTCTCTCTCTCTCTCTCTGCCTATAAATTTTTTGCGATAAAATTAATAACAAAAATCTGACTTTACGTTGAAGAGGGGAAGCACGTATCATGGTCAGTGAAAAATGTGATGTTTTTACCGAGTCAACGAGATTAGGTACGACGCCATTTAAAGCTCAAGAGAAAAAGTGGAACGGTTGTTTTCCCGTGTATGTAATTCGAGTTAAATATAAGTTTCCATGGGGGTGGAGGGGGAGGGGTAGGGGGGGTTTATGTATAACCTACGACTATTTCTCTTCAGGCACGAGTGATTAATAGCGACGAGATTTTTAATATCTGCAAAGCGTCCTCCTGACGTGCGTTTCAACGCGAACGTCGTGCCGTTTCGCATTTTCTTCGTACGCGAACTCGCGCAAGGTTGACCCGTCGTCGTGATAACAAACGACCAAGAGACGAGAGAATTATCGTGGTTCGGTAGAGGAAAGGAGAGAAGAAGAAGAAGAAGAAGAAGAAAAGAAATGAGCAAAGGAAAAAAATGAGATAAGGTAATAAAAAGAGTATCGTACGAATCGTCAAGTCTTTATTCAGAAAATGACGTGTTAGAGGAAAAATTTTGGAAAAGTTCCAAAGAATAATTTTAATTATGAAAATCCTTAAAAGATTCAATGATTCACGATCGTCGATGCATATAAAAATTATCCATTTATAAAATCAATAAATCGATGAGTCATATAATAGACATTTACTTGGTTAATTATATAGCTTAATCCAATGAATAAAAAAAAATATTTACGATTGACGACGATGTATGTAACTTACTCGTATATTCGTAAGATTTTTCGTAGCAATGTAATCTCCGAGCGGTCATCCCCTAAGGCGTGTGCCTGAGAATCGCCCTTTTCATAGTTTATACGAGCTTTGCGGATCGTGAAAATCGTGGCTCGTACGAACATCGCGTGTTCCTTCTTGGAAACCAATAAGGATTTACGAGGATGACGACCTTTAAAGACCAACGAGTTTGTCTCCCGAAGCGGAGCACGCGTTCTCGCTCGCGTTACCTAGCAAAACGCCCCGTACGATCGTTCTCGTGATAGTTATGAGAAGGTTTACTGAGTTTGAACACGACGGGGGAAGAAAATCGAAGGCACTTTACATCGTTGACATTCCGACGTTGCTCGTGACTTCCCTCTTTCTCTATCTCTTTCTCTCTCTCTTTCTTTCTCTTACTCTCTTACTCTCTGTAGTACCTTATTATCGTTTACTGCCCTTTGTTACGCGAGTGAAGCAAACGGTAGGGTCCGTCCACCCTTATCTATAAAGGGCAATTCGATGCAAGTTTAATCGCGTTCGATACTAGATTCCACTTTAACAAGTTTTCGTAATATATCTATTTAATGAAATTCTTAAATAATTACAAGTATCGAGAAACAATTACAACAAAAGTGCCATTTATTACAATTTAGTAATATTATAATCTAGTGAGAGTAAAAGTTGTAGATATGGCGGATAGGATAATATAAATGTACGAGCCACGTAATGTAAGTTATTTCCGTGCTGCGATAGCTCTTATACTTTGCTGAGTAACGTGGCGGCAGAGCAGCCCTATAGAACGGCATTAGTACGTTACTAAAAGTGCAGATCATTGAAAGTTCAGGGCCGTGCCGTTCGGTAAATGTGGTCTGCGGCTTTTAAAACGTTTTGGACTTTGCGCAGCGATCGCGGTGGCCCTTTATCGGGTCAGACCTCGTAAACAAGTCACAGAGATGGATCTGTCCGAGGATAATAGGAAAATTAGGTTCTAATACGGCTCATGGTTCTCTCTCTCTCTCTCTCTCTCTCACACACACACACACTCCTCTCTTTCTCTCTTTCTCTCTCTTCGATATTGTCGAAATACCGTCTGGTCTGCGAAAGCTTTCAGCTTGATTCATCAGATCCGTGATAGTAGGTACCTCTCGTATCTATTAGAGAAAGAGAAGCAGAGATAGATAGGTAGATAGATAGAAAGAGAGAGAGAGTAAAGGCAAAAATCCCAAAGGATTGAACGATCCAACGTGGTGATTCGACGCAATGGAAAAGAAGAGAAAGGAAAAGTTGGAGAACCTTTTTCCTGCGAGGAGAAATCAATCCTGTAACTTGCATTCATTAGCACCGCTTTAATGACCCTTAATGACCTCGGGGTGACCTTATCTGTGACGAAGCCATGCGTATACGGGAAAGACCGAAACGTGATTTATTATCTAAAAAAAAAAAAAAAAAAAAAAAAAAGAAAAAAAAAAAGCCGAAAGTATAAAGGTTAGAAAAAAAGAAAGAGACAAATAGTGAAAGAGAGAGAAAAAGAGAGAGAGAGATGGGGGGGGGAGGGGAGGGGGAAGAGAAAGAGAAAGAAAAAGAAAGAGAAAGAGAGAGGTACGAAGAGAGAAGATTGACTCATAGCTATGGGACGATACGATGAAGTGAGGTAAAAGGGGAATAGTGTGGCGTGGAACTCGAGACGCGACTCGAGGGCTTTCGTCGTTTGCACGAAACACACCACGGACAGACCGACGGCGACCCTCAGGCAGAAATTCGCCGACGTGGTGGATCGAGGATGAAGAAAGGAGAGAGTAGGGGGGAAGAGAAGGAGGAGGAGGAAAAGAGAAAGAGAAGAAGGTGGGAGGGTGAAGGATAGAGAGGAGGATGACTTCGAGTCCCCTACGGGGCTCTGTAAACGCGACATTAAAATCAGCTTACAAATCGCTTCGACGACATCTCCTATCCGTTCGCAGAAAGAGAGAGAGAGAGAGAGAGAGAGAGAGAGAGAGAGAGAGAGAGAGAGAGTACCTATTGGATTGAAATCCGTGAGAGAGCTTTGAAGAGGACGAGTACTCGATCTGTCCTTTTCCCCTTTTCAACTCCTTCGGCCTTCTGTCCTTTTCTCTTTTTTCTTTTCCTCCTTTTTTCCTTTCCTTTCCTTTACTTTCCTTACCTTTCCATTTCTCTCCTTTCATTTCATTTTTTCTTCTGTCCATCTTCCGTTCCCCTCGAAGTCGACTTTACCCACTCGATTGCCCGGATTTTCATCCACGTCGAGCCTGCAGAGAAATCTTTTTTGCAAGCATTGCGATTTTTACGAACGAATCGACCCCGTCGATTTTCTCCTACCTTTTTCTCAGATATCTTTTTCATTCTTTCCTTTGTTCTTAACGTCTCTCGTTTTTTCTATTTATCAACTTTTTTTCTTTATATATATATATATATATTCCTTCTGATAGATTACTTGCGAAAACTGTTCATTTTCTTTTTCTTCTTCTCTTCTTGTTTCCCGCTTTTTTTTTTCTTTTCTTTTTTTTTTTTTTTTTTGTTTTTTCTTCTTTAGCTTTCTTTTTGCATATTTCTGACGATAGAAATAAGCTTTCTTTGATTTTTCCAGATAGAACAGCGAATTTGCTTAAATAAGACCGATTCGTAATTTATTAGATTTTACATCGATCTAGGATCCCTCCTTTGACATCGAGAGTTTCGAACCCTCTTTGATTTTTCTTTCTCTCTCTTTTTTTTTTCCTCCCGATTTTCTCCTCTTCTTGAAGGATTCAGCATTGAAAGCATCTCTCGTAGAAACCGAGTAGACTCGTGCCCGACATACTTCTACTTTTGTAAGTTGGATGGAGAGCGGTGGAAAAGCCGCGTAATCCTCGCTTACGCGTTTCTTCTTTCGTTTCTCTTTGAAAGAGCATTCAATGTATAGCCTCTTTATTCTTGCCTTCTCGACGAACGAGAGATTCTTCGTTCTCTTTTGACGAGGGCGTTTCGTCGATATCTAAAATATCCTCAGTTCTTCGTCGACCATTCGGCTTTGAGATGGTACAGCGAATGCTTCGAGATGAGTTGATACCAAAGAGGAAAGAGGTAAGAGGGAGAGAAATATTCCGACTTGCTACGAGGAGTGGCGGTTTCGAAATGGCAAAGAGTGTTCCGACTCTTTCTCTTTCTCTTTCTTTTTCTCTGTCTCTCTCTTTCTCTCTCTGTCTATCTCTGTTTCTCTCTTTCTTTCTGTTTCTATCTCTACGATTTGCGAAGTCGTTCTCGAGTCGTTCGAACTCTCTGGTAAACAGAGAAGAGGAGTAAAATGTAAGCGGGGCCGTGCTCCTCTCGCATGTGTGACTCAGCTGGCAAAGTGAATTTTTATCTCTCTTTCACCCCTCTCATCACCCATCTCTTTCTTTCTAGGAGTGTGAGACCCTAGGTTTCGAGTGGAACCTGGAGGACTGACGAGAAAGAGCATGTACGAGAACGAAAGATATATATATATATATATATATATATATATATATATATATATATATTGAGAGAGAGAGAGAGAGAGAAGAATAGAGAAGGAGAAGAGAAAAGCCACAATCCTCTCGAGAAACGCTCACTCGAGTCTACGAGTGCGGCTCTACAGAAAAGGATTTCGGATGAACGCGCCTCGCGTTAAGACCGTCGTACGTAAGGAAGCTTAAAAGCTAAGCCCTGAGCCGAACGACGAATCGCGAGAGCATTGTGCACGATGGAACAAACCGACGGTATTTTCCTTCTCGAGAATCCAACGACGGAAAGCGCGAGATACTTACGCCATCGATGCACCAACGACGACTTTCTTCGGTAAAGCCTTTAACGGTAGACGTTATCCTTTCTCCCCTTTCATTTTATCTCATTTTACGGATTTACCGTATCTATACTATTCTACATTTACAAAAAGAACGTAAATACGAAAGGATAAAAATTTCCAAATCGATAATTACTACAAATAAAATTCAATCTCTCTCTCTCTCTCTCTCTCTCTCTCTCTCTCTTTTACCCTTTGCTTTTAGTTTTACGATGTTGTTTGATTGTAATTAATAAGAGAGAACGGCAAGGCCCTATTAATTGTTATATCAAAGTCGATCACGGGGATCCTTTCCGATTTAATAAATTATCTGGCACGTGGAGGAATAGCGGTAGGGGATGAAGAGGAGAAAGGAGAAAGAGAAGGAAGAAAGAAGGAAGAAGGAGATATCCTCGGAGTAATCCCATCGGAGGCGCGAAACAATTCCCTCCCGTCGAACTCGAGTGCTTCCCGTAAAAACCGATCCGGAGTAATAAGGTAGTTCCTTCGGCTTATCCCGCCTTCCATTTATGGCTTGGGTCTTTGCTTCTTCGTCCTTCTTCCTTTCTTTCCTTCCTTGTTCTTCGTCTTTTTCTTCTTCTTCTCTTTTTCCACTTTCTTCGTGGAGGTCGAACCGAAACGAAGGCAATTACGCGCTACGGCACTCGACATTATCGCCATTCTTTCTCTCTGTCTTTCTCATTCTTTCAGAAGAAATCGAGCGGCCCTATATCTTTCTTTCTTCCTTCCTTCCTTCCTTTCTTTCTTTCTTTTTTTCTTTATTTATTTTCTACACCTTCCAATGTGCTTTCACTTTTGCGACAATCGATACAGGACCGAAGGTCTTTTTCCTTCATTAAAGTGTCAATCCAGTCTCAAGAGCGAGTACTTTCATCACCCTTCGCACCTCTCTCTTTCTCTCTCTCTTTCCCTCCCTCTCTCTCTCTCTCTCTCTTTCTTTTTTATTTGATAGCTCTACCCTACACTCTCACTTTCGTCAAAGATGTCCATGAAATAAAGCGAACTTCATTCACAAGATACCCTTTCTACAATGTCTCCTCTCTTATCTTCATTCTTCATCGAAGATGCTTCACGATCGAGAATGATACCAACCTTCGAAATTGAAAAACCTACTACTAGAGTCTTACTATTATAAATTTCAAAAGGGAGAAGGGGAAATTACCTTTCGAATATGTTTTTACGAATGGGTACGAGTGATGGTTCCTATTCGATTATGATCGATCTCGCGCAAGAACTAACTCTATCGGAAATCGAGTCTCGAGCGTGGCTCGCTCGTCATTCTCCTTCTCTCTTTCTCCTGGCCTCCTCTCTCTCTCTCTCTCTCTCTCTCTCTTTCTCTCTCTGTTTCTCGCATTAGAGATCGTAGCCGTAAGCCAAGGATGGATTATCATTCGAGTCACGAACGCCGGTATAGTCGACGGCGCTATAAACGCGCGGCACTTTATCGCGTAATTGCCGGGGCTGTATTCTCTCCTCATTCTCTCTGTCTCTTTCACTCTCTCTCTCTCTCTCTCTTGCTTATTCACTCACTCACTCACTTACTCACTCACTCACTTACTCATACTATTCCAACAACCATTTCTCTCTTTCCACGCGGTTGCAGGGTGCCTATGAAATCCTCGAGCTAGCCGAGAAAGTGCGAGAGAGAGAGAGAGAGAGAGAGAGAGAGAGAGAGAGAGAGAGAGAAAGAAAGAGAAAGAGAGAGAAAGGAGTTCCGTAAAGTTTGATAAAGTTGGCCGATTAAGGTGAGCGTGCGCA
>NC_060957.1:12494366-12499366 GCF_910589235.1 Vespa crabro
TCTCTTTTCAGCTTACATCTTTCTTACTCTGACTGTCCTTGTGCTGCAAATTGCAAGGAAACTTCGGCTCATAGACGTAACGATCGTAAGAAGGGAAAAAGGGTGAAACTCGGCCCGTTTCCCGCGGTGTGACATCCGCGTGGCTTTCGAGTTTTTCCAGAGATATCTGAAAACTTTGTCATTTCCTCGCGTCTACGTGATTCCTATAGCTTTTCACTATGCCCCTGGTTTCGCCTATTTCAAAACGCACGTATACATCCTTATTACTCCTTTAAAGTTTAAGGAATAAGGGAAAATGGAAAATCTAAGAGGATCTTCTTAATATTTTTCTTTCCCCGAAGGATCTTCCTTTTCTTCGGGCATGATCGAATTTTTTTCTCACCCTTCGATACGTGCGGATACCTGCAATTCGTTTCCTTCGATTGGATACAATTGGATCGAAAACGAAATAAAACAGATTCCCAATTCTGCGAACAAAAGAAGAGAAAAGAAAAGAGGAAAAGAAAGAAAAAAAAAAAAACAAAAGAAAAGAAAAGAAAAGAAAAGGAATGGAATGAAAAGTAAGAAGAATTATTATCGAGCTTGAAGAAGAAAAAAGAAAGTGGAAAAAGGAAAAAAAAAAGAAAAAAAAAAAAAAAAAGAAAAAATAAAAGTGAAACGCGAAGGACCAGTTTATGCTCGATTTCAACATTGAATATAAATCTCGCAACTGTTACCCTCGCCGACGTATTAATAGCCCGTAACAAATTAGCTACTATTTGGTACGATCGATTATCACGCTAATATAATTCGCTCACGTTGGCTCGATAACAATTAATATGCGGGCAATTTCGATAGATCGATTTTCGTGCAAAATTTCGATGCAAAACGATATATATATATATATATATACATATATATATATATATATGTATATGTATGTCCGTCTATAATTTATTTGCCGCGTTATAACATACATATTAATTATATAGCTTTGGCCAAAGATAATTCCATTACGTTTTATTCGAAGTAATATCATTTGAAGGATTCAAGAATTACGTATTGCGAATCCAGAAGGAAGAAAACGAAGTAGGAACTAAAAGATTCATAATTGAACGAACACGATCGTTCGTATTATATCGTCGAATAGAAAGGGAGGATGATTCGATGGACTAATGAAACGAACTAAAACGAGAACGATTGGTAGACGGAAATTCGAATAATAATCATGAGATGATAGCTATTCGTGAGAATCGAAAACGAAATTAAATCCGGTGCTGGCGTTCACCTCGAGGTGGGATGACGGGAGAGGGGGGCCGGTGGGAGGGGAGGGGAACCCGCTAGATCGTCACGAATGAAACGCGATCGAGATATTTACGTCGATACGACGAGGAACCCGACTAGATTACAAAATGGAGTGAGATTTTATCGATTCCCCGGGAGTTTAATCCAAACGAATTGTATTTTCATCCACTTTATTCGTCTCGATTTAGCCGATTTATCGGGATATAACAAAAATTTACACCTGCATTCTTAATAAAAAAAAAAAAAAAAAAAAAAAAAAAAGAAAAGAAAAAAATAAATCGTACGATACGACGAATCAACATCGATCGATCGTCAATTTTCTTTCGTATTTATTATCAAATTTCTCTTCTCGAACTTTCACTTAATCATATAAAGTATACTACTTAATCAAATCCATTAACACTCGAATAGGAAAGAAGTATCATCCATCTATCGTCGGAGTCGAAAGATCGTGTACGCTGTGGGAAGGGGGATGGGGAGGGTTCGAACGGCTAATTGAATTTATCCCTACCGACGACATTAACGTTCAACATTCTACCAATGAGAGGGTAGAAAATCAAAAAAGTTAGCGATCATTACTTACGTATTATGCAAGACGATAGTCTCGGCGAGTAGTCTCGATTTCGAAATTTGCGCTTCCAAATGAAAATATAATGCCGTGGGGCGGAACAGAGCCGCACGGCTGGCCGGCACAAATTTTCGGTTAGGGGAACCTAAATCTCCCTTCTCAGCGGGAAGTCGAGACGCAATCTCTTCCCAGTCCTATTTCTATCTCTTTCTCTTCCTCTTTCTCTCTCTTTCTCTCTCTCTCTCTCTCTCTCTCTCTCTCTCTCTACAGGATCTCTCCTAGATGCGAAAACGCGTGTCTCGCGAACAAAAGATTTATTGGAAATTGCTGAGAAGAAATGGAATAGCTCCCGTCTCGCACACGCACAACTCGCATCTCGTTTTCCTCGTCGTATCCATGACGATACGAATCGTTTCGCGTAAAGCGAAGGGTACGAGCGCAAATTCTCTCCTATATGATTTAAATAACGGCCATGGTGTTATGGGAGGGACGCGCATTAGTGTATTACTCTTTTTCCTCTTTCTCTTTCTCTCTCTCTCTCTCTCTCTCTTTCTTTCTCTTTTCCCTTTTTTCTATCTTCTCTCTTTGGCTCAACTATCCCGTTGTCGCAGAAAAAAAAAGAGTATTTAAATTAGGGCCGCGTGATTGCAAGACAGGAAATACGACCTCTCTCTCTCTCTCTCTCTCTCTCTCTCTCTCTCTCTCTTTTTCTCTTTCTTCTTTCTGTATCTCGATGGTTATTACTTTGTACGAGATTACCTTGGATTAAACTAAAATTCGCGTATTTTTCATGAATAATCTCTCAGAGATTTAATAGTATTACATGTATATACGTATTTCATTGAAAGATAGGTAAGAGAGAAGTGTACTTAATATTTACTATTTTATAGAAATGTAAGAAGATCCTTTTTATAAATTTTCTACCTAGAATTTAAACAATAAGTAAGGATTTAAAGGCGCTTCAATTTTATTTTTGCTTCTATTAGAGAATTCACTGTGAATCCACAGACAATTTAATCCACTGAAATAAACCGCGATGAAATCAAGTCTCCGGGAGTTCGCTTAGCAAGAATCTCATGAAACGTATCTTTAGCGTTTCAACCTCTTTAAGCATTGAAAACTTAAAAGCAACGACTACGTTGAAAGTGAAATAGAAAGAGAGAAAGAATGAATGAAAGAATGAAAAAAGAAAGAGTAAGAACGTTGTCTCACTTTCGAATAAAAGTAATCTCTTTAATAGCCACTTCTCTCGTGGATATTCAAACCGCGATGTCGAAGATTCTCTTTCAAATGCGTTATCAGAACGGTGCAATTATCGACTGGGTAATTAGAATCAGGATTTTAATCCTTAAGAACGCAGTTTTTGCTTGAATCTTATTCGGCGCCAATGACTTTTTCTTTTTAATTCTCCCATTTTCTTTCTTTTAGACCATTGCTGAATCGAATATACATTTACATACATACATACATACATACATACATATATATATATATATATATATATATATATATATACGCACACGTAGCTCACATTAGAGAAACAGCAAGAACAGTGGTTGTGCACTAATGTGCGCGTGAGTGACCGTAAAAATTAATCGTTCGCGTAGAAGCTATTTCAAGTGGTTTGTGCAAGAACGAATAAGATAGAGAGATAAAGAGATAGAAAGAGAGAGAGAGAGAGAGAGAGAGAGAGAGAGAGAGAGAGAGAGAGAGAAAGAGAGAGAAAATTGTACTCGTAATTGGCGGTATGCTTATGGATAATGACACGAATCTTGAAGGAGCGATTAAAAATATAAGAACCGTCGTTGCGAATGATGTTCGAGCATTTCCACGCTCGAACGCCTGCCGCTTTTTCTTCGCTCTTTTTTCCTTTTCCTTTTTCTTTTTTTTTTTTTTTTTCTTTTTTTTTTTTTCCTTTTTTCTTTTTTTCTCTTCGTCTCTTTTTTCCTAAGGGACAACTTTATGTTACAGGTATGGGACTATATACCTGCTGATAGTTATATAGACATATATAATAAAAATAAAAAAGAATCACTGATGAAAATAAAGAATTCTATCCTGTCGTAGCTTCTCCTTTCATATATTTCATCGTTACGTGTTATACGAATTACCTATAGAGTATCGTTTTATTAGTCGAACGTGAATGTTAAAATAGACGAGACTTAGAGATAGGAAGAGAGAGACGGTCTGTTTTATGGTCCGTCAAAGTCATAATTTCAAGAAGACGATTTATAGGAAGGCACTTCTTCATCGGTGCAACAGTGAATTTTTATCGATACTCGACGTTAATGCGTGTACCTCTTATTCTTTTCTTCTTCTTTTTTTTCCCTTGTTTTCTTTTTTTTACTTTTTTTTTTTATCTTTTCTCCCTTTTTCTTCGTTTTTTGTCGACAAAGAACTGACACCAAGACGTTCCTTAATCTGTTCTCTCTCTCTCTCTCTCTCTCTTTCTCTCTTGATTTTTGATATGCGAATCACGTAGGGATAACGACCGTAGATGACAATAACTGGCGACGCGCGCACGTTGCGGCATATCAATTTTCTCGCGCGAGCTCTTCTCCTTATTTCTCTCTCTCTCTCTCTCTCTCCCTTCATCTCTTTCTTTATATCTCTTTTACCTCTTTTGCCCTTTTCCATCTTGATGGAGAATGATTGGTAATCACATCGTTCGTTCGTTCCTTCGGCTTCAAACTAACGGTTAAAAATTATGCATCGCCGCGGGATCATTAATGACCATAATTTTAATATACGGCTTCCTGTGCTCCATAGTCTTTCTTCTTAATCCATCTGATACACCGATCTCCCAGTTCTTCGTAGTTAACATCGTATATTGTATATCTATATATACACGATAATCAAGTTAATTGGAGTAAACGAATGTAGCTAACGTTATACGATTGGGAAAAAGAAAAAAAAAGAGAGAGAAGAAGAAGGAGAAAAAGGAAAAAAAAGAAAGATTGCCATTAAATGCGCAACAAGTAAGTAAGTAAGTAAGTAAGTAAGTAAGTAAGTAAGTAAAAAAGTAAGCAAGTAAGTAGGTATTATATTCTCTTACTTGATAAGGCAAGTTTCAAATCGATGCGTAAGACGGATGAAATAATTAATTGGCATACATTGCACATTTCTACGAAATTCATACCTTACACTT